>NW_026555334.1:27922041-28215934 GCF_029017545.1 Prosopis cineraria
AAAGTAACGGAGTGAGACATACATCCTAATAACTCAGAGGTAACCCTAATTACCAATTAGTAAGCAAAATCATAAACAAGCAATAAAGTAGCATATATAATCATAAAATAGTAACATATGCATATATAGAAATCCATTCTCATCAATCTTATTATGCTCATGCAATGCAATGTTGGTTCCCCCTGTAGAGTAAACTCTACACTCAAACCAGGCCTTATAGTCACAAAGAACAGGGCCCATACCACCGCTCAAAACTAGGTCATTTTCACATGGGTGGTCCCCTAGGTCTGTCATAGCAAAGTCCGCTCTATGATTTGGATCATCAGGACTTCTTAGCCTTATACAGAGTAGAACCACGGCCTCCTACTTAGTCTAGGGTAATCTCATGAATCATTCAATATCCTAGGTCCGTCGTGGCAAAGTCGAGCTCTATGCTCTAGATCATTAGGATTTTTCTCCTGGGTCTGTCATGGTGGAGTCAAACTCTACGCTCTAGATCATCAAGACTTCCTGCACCTCCTCACGGTAGGGCTCCCCCTACCATAATACAGCTATATCTTGTGGATGTAATGCATGTTAGTTTCAGTGTCATTCTCAAATTCATTTCAATCAATACTCACACACCTGCATACATATACTTTCATACTGTTACTACTCTATCAATTCACAATACAATGCACATAGTTATATCAAAATACTTGTAAACAATTTCACAAACAAATAAGTTAAAGGGTTACTCTAGTTACCTATAACCCTTACCCTGAGGGTTACTAACCACACTAAACTTTTAAGGCGCAGATTCTCACAAGCAACTTCACAGGTATCTCATCTACATAACACAGTGCCCTTCAGTCAATTCTCAACACAATTCTAAGTATTAATTTGATTAAACTGAATCCCTTAACATATGAAATAGTTCAATTGAATCCTTTTAAACCCATATTCATAGTCATTAGCCCTACAAGCTACTCAAACAATCACACAACTTCCTAACACAATCATCCACCTAAAATCTTACTATTGACCTAACTTTTAGGCTATTTTGAGCCTAAATGCTCAAAGCTCAACCATTTAATTCCATGCTAGTCATAAAATCTTAGTTTTGTATTCGATATCCCATTTTAACTCTTTCTTTTAGATTATAACATCTCAAAATTCATGGTTCGATTTCTCAACTAATGAAATTCAATGAAAAAGAGGTAAAATTGAAGCTTTAGATTCCGCGATACTTACCCAGCAAGTATCAATCGAAGCAGACTCTTAAGTTCTAATTATTGCTTTCCCTAGCAAAGATGGCTTCCTCTTGCTCTTTAAACACTTCTTCAACCTAATTTCACGAGCTATTCACATCAAATTTAAGTAATTTCTAGATGGTATGCTATGACACACGTAGCTTCTATCGCAGTGAGAAAACTCTCACTTATGCTCACACATTCTGTCCCAAATTGTCTCTCTACCTATCAATCCTATCAATACACAACCCAAACAACACAAAACATCAACTCAACATCCAAACCACAATCAATCTACTAATTACTAATTTATCCCTAATTAGTAACTAGTTCCTGAGATTGAAATTCAGGATGTTACAAAAGGCAGGGTTCCATCAAGATTGAAACTTGAGTCATCATCCTCCATATCAATAATCTATCTTTTACCTTATAGTACAATAGAATGCGGTTTCTTTGCTAGATCAGTGATATAAAAACACTGTTTCACCTGAGTTGCTAAAATGAAGGGCTCGTCTTTGGAACCAACCCTATCGAGATCAACTAAAATAAATCTAAATTTCTTATCTATTTCAATGGCATTAAGTGAACCCACTTACATTTAGAAATATGTACATTGAATTTGATGTGTTACTTCCCATATTCTTCAATCACTTCATGATAGTCCATAAAAGCCAACAATGGGTTACTATCTTTTGAACTAGAAAATGCTTTACTTTATTTCTACCATACTCTACCATTTTACATCTTACTTTTATCATCTGGGCGTTTGTGTAAAAAAAAATATCCATTAATATCATATCTACCCAACATACGACCTTAAAATAGGTCCCTCAGCTTACCATGTTATGTATCGGATGCACCAATCTCATTCATAACTATGTCCTTTGACCACTGTCTAAAGTCTTATTATGCTCATTAGCTAGTTGCATCTCATTTTCTTGGGTACTTGTCTTTCAACAACTTGTTATGAAAGGAATAGATGTGAGGTTAGAATGAATTAGCTTAGCAGTGAATAATGCTATGCTTGATTGTGCCAAAAAAGTGGTTTCATTACCGATGTTGTCTATAACAATGGATTTTTCTAAGCAGCCTAAGTTTTTGTTAGTAGTTGGTGCCAAGAAGTTGATTCAACAAGGCTGTGATGCATATATGGGGTTGTTCTCTTCCTCTCTTCTCTTTGTGCATGAAAGCATTTTCTTATTTTCATTTTAGCTAAGTCCAATCTAGCATTTATTCTATCCTTAGTCTTTCCCACTTATGTGCAAGAGTGTACTAACAAGATTATCACATACATTTCTCTTCACATGGCATCACATTAAGACTATGCCTCACATCTAAACTCTACCAATAAGGAAGATAAAAAAGGACATTTTTTTTCACAAATTTTTCTCACTTGCATTTTTTTATACTTACCAAAGATAACATTCATTCTTTCCACATGTTGATAAACTTGCTGTCTAGTCAAGGTTCTGGGAGCCATTTCATACTCCAATGATCTATTAAAAACCTTCTTCAACCTACAGTAAGGATGATATCGATCAAGAAATCTTTGACGACTAAGGTATGTTGTTTTTCTTCCATGCTTAAGTTGGTAGTAGTATGTGCCTTCTTCACATGTAAGACATGCATTATGCCCTTTAACACTATATCCTAACAAGTTTTCATATGTAGAAAATTGTTTATTGTAGTAAAAATCACAGCCCGCAACTTGAAATGCTCTTGCTTATAAGCATCAAATACCTCAACAGCTTCCTCCCATAGCATTTTCAAGTCTTTGATTAAAGGTGCCAGGTAGATATCAATATCATTTCCAAGCTGTTTTAGTCTCAAAATCATTAAGACAACATTATATACTTGTGCTTCATACACAAACAAGGAGGTAGTTGTAAATAACCAATAAAACTAGCCATGCACTGTGTATGCTACTAAGATTACCATATAAGTTGATTCCTTTCGCACAAAGTCCAAGTTAAAGGTTTCTTGAATCCCTACAAATTCAAGAAACATGTGATCTATTGTCTTCCATTGTAGAGAACAACTAGGTGTCAAAGTTTTTCATTAAATATCTTCTCATCAAAATGCCATTTCAAATTCTTTGCTTTTGTTAAATTAGCAAACAAACGTTGAAACCAGGCATTATTGGAAGATACCACACAATATCTTCACAGGAGGACCTTTAGTTATGATCTCATCATCATCAGCACCATCATCACATCTTTATCTTTCTTCACTTTGTAGTGCAAGGTCCCACATTTCTCACACTTTTATAGCTATTGATACTCATTTTTGTATAGTATGTAGTCATTAGGACAAGCATGTATCCTTTCATAATCTATACCCATCGAGCACAATATTTTCTTTGCCTCATACATATGTTTTGGAAACAAATTATAAACTGGTAGCATTTTACTCAAGAATTCAAGTAACTTTGTAAAACTCAAATCAGTCCACCTATTTCTTGACTTTAAGTTAACCAATCCCAACATAGCTATCAAGAGCATAAAATTAGTACAACCTAAGTATAAGGGTTTCTTTGCATTACTATGCAAGTTGTCATTTACATGTGATTGTGCAGATGATGTCATCCCAACATCATAAATCATATCCTCTATTCTATCATCCTAGTCATTCACAATTGGCTCATTTTAGGACATAAAGTTGTTCCTGCTTCCCTATGCCATATCCATCTGGTATACCTCAAATTTATCCTCTCACAAATTAAATGCTCTTTTATTTCATCAATACCCAATTCATTTTTATAGATAGTTTGGAAAACAATACTTCCCATTTTTACTAGGAATATTTCTCCTAGCAAATTAAAGAATATTCATACCATTCTCATATTCCTCCTTATTCTTAGCATTCATCTAACTATGACCCATTCTATTTACCTAATCAACCATTACAAAGTCCATCAAATTAGCAATTCTCTAACTTGCATAGACATGTTAAAGTTAGAAAAAATTCAGCAGAGTTTTTCCTTAAAAATGGGGACCTCTCCAAATTTCAATAATAATAAATTAAACATTTTAGTGAATCCAACAAATAAAATCAAATTTAAGCAAAAATAAATACACTTTAATCAATCCAAATAATCAAATATCAAATTTCAGCCATGTCATTTGCAAAAAATAAAAACATTATAATCAGTCCAATAATCAAATACCATCGAGAACCGTAGGTCCATACCTGGAATGGGAACAAGTCAGATTTCTCAGACTTTTCAACAAATATATTTATGTACTCAATGACTAATATAAAAACAGCCTAGCTTCTTGTTGAGAATAATTGTCCCAAATAATAATTTAATCAAAAAATACATTTGTTAGATTATTATCTTGTTTTAGAATAATAATGCAATTGATCCATATGTTTGGTTTCAATTAATTTCAAGGATTTCTTATCAATATTAAAAGGATTTAAAATAATATTTAGCAACAAAGACAATCTTTTTTTTAAGAGAAAAGAAACTAGAAATAATGAAATATAATATCCCACAAAAGCAACAAAGACCATCTTTTTCTTTTGAAAAAAGCATCAATTTCATTAAAATAAAATTCATACATAAAAAAGACTTGAAGTAGCCTTAGCTTAAAAACCATCAACTTAAACTCAATTGCTTTATGGATCGTCTTAGCTTTGGGAAAGCTTAGTTCTATTAACTAACGAATAATACTTCTCGGTTACATAAAGAGCTGCAATAATACGGCTAAATCACATCCCAATGCCAACAAATGACTATAGTGAATGCCAACAACGCCAAATCACATCCTAATGCTAAAGTTGATTGTGAAAGTTAAAAATTAAATATAACAGTCTGTATGCGAGGAAGAATAGAAAGAAAGGAGCAGATGGGAGGAAGAACTAACTAGGAGAGATGCGTCTATGCCTTAAAGGAGGAAAAGAGGAGGAGACAAAGACAAGAGACACATCGTGGATCTCGCTATCACCATAGGTCTGTCTCGCCGTAGGTCCAGTTATCGTCGTGGGCCTGTCTCACCGTGGACTCGCCTTGCTGTAGGGAGAGAAAAGAGAGCAAACTGGGGGTTCAGCAAAAGAAACTGATTCAACGAGGGTGTGCAAGGGAGAGGGGTTCTAATTTAAAAAAAAAAAGGCACAAATGTCCACGTCGCTTTTTAATTAAATGCGACATGGATAAATCCACTTACCACATCGATTCTTAACAAAAAATTGACATGGTTAACAAAATCCACATTGCTTTATCAAAAAAAGCAACATGGATTATTATAGGCATAAAATTAAAATATCACAGTTTTTAACAATTAAAGCCACGTCTTTTTTGATAAAATATCAACATTTGATTGTTTTAATTTTGAACTTTTAAATTTCAAAATTTTCAATCACATCCATGGCTCTTTTTATATAAAAAGTGATGTAGATTATTTTATGTAATAAATTTAAATTTATAATTTTTAAGGATGAAAATCACGTCCTTTTTTTTCATAAAAACGACGTGGTTTATCATAAGTATAAAATTAAAATATTACAACTTTTAACAATTAAAGCCACACCTTTTTTTGCTAAAAAATCAATGTTGATTGTTTTAAATTTTAAATTTTAATTTTAAAATTTTCAATAACATCCACGTCTCTTTTTATATAAAAAGCGACATTGAATATTTTATGTAACAAATGTAAATTTCCAATTTTAGGAATGAAAACAATGTCTTTTTTTCATAAAAGCGACGTAGATTTAGAAATTATAATTATAATTTTTAATTTTTTAAAATTGTAAATCCATGTCTATTTTAATTAAGAAGAGATGTTGATTATTTTCCAAGTCGACTTTCCTAGAAAAGTGACATGGATATATTTAATTATTCAGTATTTATTTATAAATTGCCATCTCTTCTATTTTTTTATATCACTTTTATAAAAAGTAACATAATTGGGGAATGTAAAATGTATTTTTTGTAATGGTGAAGAATAAATTAAAAATACTCTATTATTTGTTCTTTAAAAAAAGTCAAAGAGTTTATATAAATAGAATTGGTGGCATATGAATACACACTATCAATATCTTTAAGAAAATGAATTGCTAAGAAGTCATTGAGACTTTATGCACTTATCTGTTGATTTTAGAAATTCAAAGATTTACTTCTTCTCAACTTTTACCAGTTCCTCATCCTCAACACATCCTTGTTGAATATATAAATTCCTACAAACTATATAAACTTCTTCCCACTATTAATGCGATTCCAATCGATTTCAACCAGTCAAAATTTCCAAAACACCACAATTCATATCTTAAAGTTCCTCCAAGCATAATCATTAAACACCAAATTCTTTCATTTTACTTTTGACATAGTAATTATTTAAATTGACATGTGATCCTTTATCAGACCTTTTTAACAAACATTAATGTGCATTAATTTCCAATCTATCTAAACAAACTTTCTAATCTTCAATATCTTGCCCAACAATTTTCAAGCATCCAAATATAACTCCTAAAATGATATCATAACTTATAATTTATCAACCATATAAGGAATGGGAATAAGGAATAACTCCTTAAAATGATGCCATAACTCCTTCTCAACACGTTTGTGCAAAATAATTGAATAAGGAATCAGAATCAAAATTTTCACCTACTCAAACACATACACACACAAAGACCCAATGGAAGAAGGGAAAGGAAAGTTTGAAATCCCTCAACTCCAATTAGCAGCAATTGAAAAGGAAAAAAAGAAGTTGGCTAAGAAAAAATGAAGATAGAAACCAATGAACCACAGCTACTCATCGAAGCCCGACAATGACGTTGAACCAGGAAGAAGAGATGAAAGCTAAACAAACACACACTGTCGAACTCACATGACAGCCAAAACAAGGGAGGAGAGGAGAAAAGAAACCAGGCATCCTTATCACTTCCAGTGGCGGTAAGGTGACAATGAAGCAAGAAGCAAGCCAATAGTGTGGAGGAAGCAAGCCGATGGTGTAAAGGTAGTTGTCAGTTTGGAACTCCTTTTACCTTACTTGAGATGCTTAAATTTCATCTTTAGGCATAACATAACATAAAAGGTTACTTAACATACTAGAATTCATGTTTCAATAATTTTACATATAAATATTTCTCAAACTATTATGGATTCCTTCAACTAGACTAAAGTTTCGTCCACACATTTTATTGTAACTTAATAAGAATTTATCTAAACATTATACTCATCCTATTCATAAACATTACTACTCTTGCTCTTGCTCATATGTCTTCTTCTATTTTAATTTCTCATTCTCCACCATTCACCACCAAAGGTCATTTTAACTCAATTAGGATGCCTAAAACATGTTATCAGTAACCAATATAGTTAGTTAAAGAACAATAAACCTTAGTCCCTCTTCACCTAGTTTAGCATGTTATGAACTCATAATTAATCCTAAACTTTAGATGATCCTAACTAAAGCTAGGAACACCCAATTGAAACAAATTAGGACTTAATCTACTTCATATTTTACATATTATACACTTGATTTTTGACATCAAATAGTGCATATTAGGGTTTATTTCCTAATTTTTAGTTGTGTTTTACATATTGACTTCATAGACCCTAATAATGCTATTTGATGGTTACTTTGATACTTGAAAATGCTTAATTGAATTTTTAGGCTTAAATTCTCGTTTCTTTCCTTTTTAATTGTCTTTTTAGAATTTGCTCAGCTTTGTGTCCTTTATTTTAGATTCTTCAAGAAACAAATTTGGAGTTAAGAGGCAAAGTTAAGTCAACCTTATTTGAGAAATCAAGTGCAAATGGAGAAGGGCTTATTGGGTGTCCAAATTCTAGAATTAATCAAGGGTGATTCATGTTATATTTTCAGCAAGGAAGAGGAGTAATAAATGGCGCCTAATTATAGATTATGTGGAAATTAATTGAGTCTGAACCTAAGAGCATTGGAAGCATGAGAGACACATCATCATAAGTCAATTGAAGCATGGGAGGTGTGACCTAAGCTGAATCTAAGAGGGAGATGAGGTGGCAGCTGAAGCATGGCTTGTATTGAGTCTCATGGTCCATGCATTGGTTCACATTTCTCATGCTCCTTACTTCCAACTCATTAGGCGCCATTTCCCTTGAGTTTTCCAGATCTAATTTTTAATTTTAATTCATTTTATCCAGTTGGAAATAACCAATTTAGATCTAAGCTTTGGTTTCATCACCATTCAGCTTTGGAATCATCACCATTGAATTAGATTAGTTACACATACTTAAGCCAATTTTTAGATTCTAACCTCATTCTTCATTGGCTATTCTCTCTCTTTATCCGATCTCTCTTCAATTCTCTCTCAATTATCTCATCTCCAGCTTCAAACCTTATCCCATTCATCAAGTTTTAGAAGCTCCTTTTCTAGTTCTTCCTCATTCTAGCTCTAAAATCACATTTCCATCTTCAGTTCTTCATCAATTCCAGCGTCCTCCATTCAAGTCCAGCTCATGTTCATCCATATCTTCATCATTCTAAATTTGTGTCTTCATTTCCCTTCTCATTTTCTTGCATTTTCGTTCATATTCTTCCTCTGTCCAGATGTGTTCTTCATCTCTTCTCCTTGAGTCTTCCATTTCGTCTTCTACCTTTCCTCATCTAGCATCAAATTTGCCACTCATTTCTCCACTTCTAGCATTGGAATTTCATCCAGCAGCCTCCTCATTTTCCAAATTCAAGATGCTTTCTCAAGTTCAAAGTCTGATTCATTTGAAGAAGAAGAACAAGAGAGGTTGATTCTCTATTGAGCTTCAAGGAAGATGAACTTGTGATTTGAGATTTTTAAATTTTCTTTCCTCATTTGTATTCTCAATTCTACAATTTCTTCTACTTCTTTAGGGTTTCAAATTCATTATTCTATTTGGATTATGTTTTTGATTCTATTACATGTTTAGATTGAAGTTGTATATGTTGAATTGAGATTTAATCTTGAATGTGTTCATATGTTCTCAATGTTCTTGTTTAGATTTCTTTATATTTCATGCTAGATCTATATGTGTTTATATGATTTGGTTTGAGAGGTTTTTCTACCACTTAATTTAGTCTGAATTGAGTAGCTATGAACGAGGCTGAATTACATTATTAATTTCACTTCACTTGGCTTAAATTGTTTAGTGATCATTGGATTCAATGATTCATAATACTTTGAGAGTTTTAGAGTGTTTTTCATTAAGCTAATTGTTATTACATGTGTGGTTGCAATCTAGAATTCAAGAATTATCACAAGAGATTCTAACTTGAGCTCATCATCTCATTCATTCATCTCATCACATTAAAATTAGAAATTACAAACATTTAATTCTTGCATTTGACTTAGCTGAATCATATCTTCATTCCTTTAACTTGTTGGCATTTGAATTAGAAATTTGGATGCATTGCTCTCTTGGGAGATGACCTAAAATGCTCCCAACTACATTCTAGTTTTCATTGATGGCTTAAAGCGACTTATGGTTTCATCAGGAGTCTTTGGAAAGCTATATTCATGTACTATCTACTAGTAAAATTTCATAGTCATTAGAGTCCATTAGTCTTGGAAAATCATAGAATATCATATCTGATATTGAAGATGTAGAACTGTTTCATGACAGCTTTTTGAAACAAATTCAAAAATTTATAAAATACCCTCTAGAAATCCAAAAATTACCATATTTGGATGAATAAAACTTCTATATGTCTTATAAGTTCTTGCCAAATTTCATATCAAAATTCAACTTTAAGGCTATCAAGTGCACATATTTGTTTTACTATTGATTTGTTTTTATCTTGAAGGCTCAAATCCTTGTAACTTGCATTCTCTTGCAATCTTTAACACACATATTTCTAACCATTCATACAATATGTAAATCTGGTTCCCTATTTAAGATTGGCCTTACAACTTAAAATGACCACTTGAATGATATTAACATATATTAAGTCAATAATTCAAACTAAACCATATTAACTCCTATGTTCCACTTTAAGCCATAATTCAAGTGTCTCAAAACCTGGGTTCTAAATCTTACTTTCACATCACACATGACCTATTTAACCTTCAACAAACTCATTTAAAACCTCATGATAAGTCGAGAGTTTAAATTTCTACACTTCATTTTCCATGCCTAAAATTTAGCCTTCAACAACAGGATCTTCTCATCAAAATGATAGCTTAACATATCTTCATAATTCTTAACTAACCCTTATTTATTATTAAATTCATCAAACAATCTCATAGGAATCATCAAGAAATCCTTACTTTCAACAGGTAATAGAGAAGATTTATACACTTAAAAACTTTCATTGATAACCCTAGTTACAAGTGAAAAGATTCTTAAGCTTGGTTAGGTCCAATTAAAACATTTATGAAAACAAGTTCCATATAAAAGAATGAATAGAACTAGAATCAAAGAGCATGTGAACCCTATACAAATAATCTATAATCATACTTGTGACTAATATACTATAAATTTAAGCTTCTTATTGAGTTAACACATGAATGCCCCCCCACACACATGGCGTTATCTTCATGAAGTTTGATTTTAATTTCTAAATCCCTTTTTCTAAAGCATTTCAACATGTGGTGAAGATATTACTCCCACAAAGGAAGCCACTAATGGCATAAGGTAGGAAGAAGGTCAAATCAACCCATGATTCAAACTACCTAATTTAAGGGAAAATCCATTGTATGAGATGTTTATTCTTACTAATAACAACTACAGATAGTTGTATTGTATTATATTGTCTAAAGTGTAATATATATGTAAGAACAATCGCTAAGAACAAATCCACTACTCTGAATGCTATTTGTTTCAAGTGAGACTAAATTTGGAGTTAGTAACACCCCTAAAGAAATTTAGCGCCATGTAACCTCATATCTCTTTTCTTGATGGGGGTAACATGTCATTTTGTTTTAAAGAGCTATTCCTCCAAATTTGAATTAAGATAATTCCTATGCAAACCTTTTGCTTTTTCTTTCTTGAGTATATGTTGCATTTTCATAATGAAATTGAGGAGGGATCCTTTTGCACTTTGACATAAAGCTTCTATTAAGAGTCTTGGAGTTCCATCACTTCAGTCATGCCCTTATGGCAATTGTGATCTTGAGAGTACCTTCTTTCTAAAATGATAACACAAAAATCATTATGCTTAATAAGATTTATAACATATAGAAGAACATGAGTTTTAAAGAAAAATAAAGGCATCACACTAGGTTGAGTATGAGCTCTATCAAAAACTCTCTTGCCAAATATCCTTCTACTTGATTCTCAACATCTAGCAGATATTGTCGCTATACAAGGATCAATTTAATATATAATACTTGTATGCTATAAATGTACCTAGCAAAGAGAAGAAAGACACAACAAAACTCCAAAAAGGCTTTCATTGATACCTCAATTATGATATTATGCCTGGGCTCATAATGATAATTGAGACTCCAATAAAAAATTCTTGCTCCACATAACTATAGAAAACCTAAGCTATGATACCAATCTATCAAGCCCCAAAATAAAGGGAATGACTGGCTTGGGATATACACCATAACTCGCATCCCCAAAGCCTTAAATTGAGAAATTGTTCCATTTTTAAAACATAGTTATATTTATATTGGATTATGATATTCTTAATTTTAATTCAAATAGAAAGTTTAGTATTTTTGTATAAATTTTGGCAGACCCTCCTTTATAACAATTTAATAAATTCAAATTTCACATCAAAAGAAAGCTTAATCCACAACTCCTCTATTTTTAATTAGAATAAACCCATCAATCATTAGCAAGAGGTTCAATATTTGCTATAGTATCAAAGGCCAATATAATTTTTCAGTAAATAACATTCCAAGTTAATATTTAAACAAAAGTGAAGGATGAGAACATTATGAATCCAATAAGAAAAATAACCATTGACATGCTAAAACTCAGTTTGCGTAATTCAAACAATCATATATGAATACATAATCACACACACACACATTCAGTTACATATAATAGAGAAATCAAGTTCAACTTTCCAAGCTACATTCTCTATCTTAAACAATTGAGTTATATAATTCACCTTATAAAATTACATATGATCAAAAAATAGTTTATTTAATAGAATAAATTTAAAAACAATAAGTTTTCAAAAATTCATATTTTAGCAGGGCTCTATCAAAACTACCAATAAGCGTGGACACACAGTTCATAAGAGCAAGTAACTAACAGGCGTTGCTTAAAGCTATAAAGTAATCAAGTGCGGCTAGAAATGTGATGACCCTAAATTTTAAATTAAATCAAAAAATTTTCGTAATTGATATTTTATTTAAATTTATTTTATAGCAAGTGGAGAGTGGTAACTTACTATGACTTATGCTAATACCTTACCTAAAGGTCTAGGATTTGAATATTCCTAAGAAATAGGTTAAGTTTATTTTGTTTTGATAATGAAAAAATTGCCAAAGTGCCATTGTGTTTTATGTAAAAAAAGTTTTGGGGGCTTTCCTGTAATTTTCCCAATTGTTCTTTTTTCATATTTTCCTTCTTATTCGAAGAGTAGAGCATTGTTAAGCAAATTTATTCTTTTTTCTTCTCTTCACTAACAATGACCTCCTCTAAGTCCACCTGATTTCTTTTCTCCTCTCATCCCCTCTTTTGGCTATCACACGAGTTCAGTGTTGTATGTATTCGTTCATCTTTCATCTCTTCTTCTTGGTTCAACGCCACTATCGGGCTCCTGTGAGGTAGCTGTGGTTCATTGATTTCTGTCTTCATTTTCCTCAACCAACTTTTACTTTCCTCTTCAGTTGCTCCTGATTGGAGGTGAGGGATTTCAAATTTTTCCTTCCCTTCTTACATAGGCTGTGTGTGTGTGTGTGTGTGTGTGTGTGTGTTTGGGTGGATGAAAAATTTTGATTCCCATTCCTTGTTCAATTGTTTTACGCAAATGTGTTGAGAAAGGGGAAACATGTGAGTAGCTGTGATTGAAATTTAGTATGATGCATGTTTTTAGTAGCAATTTTGTTATAATTGTTTTACACAAATAGATTTGGTTTGTTTAAGTCAAAATTTGATTTTTCTGTTAAAAGAATGGAAATTGGGGGTTAATGGATTCCAATATTATTACTGTAAATTTTTGGGTAATGAAATGAAGAGAAAGAAATTTGATATTAGTTTAAGAATTAACGCTTGCAAGATATTCAATAAAATGTATGTTTGAAGGAGTTTTGTTTGATTTTGTATTTTATAAATTTTTTTATTTTGTTGGTGTTTAAGGAGAGCAAAGGAATTTGGAAATTATAATTTGCTAAGGACTTGTTGAAGAATTTCCTTGCTTGAATGAATATATTTATGCAACTTTATTAATCTCACAACAAGCACGAACTGAGTTAGGTATTTCTCATTTGTGAATCTAAACTAGGTATTGAGAAAGAACCTATCTAAGAAGTTATTAGGAGATTATTTGAATTCTGGATTATTAAGGGTTATATGGTTGATAAATTATAAGTTATGGTATTATTTTAGGAGTTATATTTGGATGCTTGAAAATTCATGGGCAAGAGATTGAAGATTAGAAAGTTTGTTTAGATGGATTGGAAATTAATGCGCATTAATGTTTTTTAAAAGGGTCTGATAAAGGATCACATCTCAATCAAATAATTACTATGTCTAAAGTAAAATGAAAGAATTTGGCGTTATAATGATGATGCTTGGAGGAATTTTAAGTTATGAATTGTTGTGTTTTGGAAATTTTGACCGGTTGAAATCAATTAGAGTGGCATTAATAGTGGGAAGAAGTTTATATAATTCATAGAACTTAATTACAGTCTTTATTTATATATTCAATAAGGAAGTGTGGAGGAAGAGGATATTGGTAAAAGTTGAGAAGTAAATCTTTGGATTTTGAAATTCGACAAATACGTGAATAGCATCCTAATAACTTGATATCAATTCAATCTCTTAAAAAATTGATGGAGAGTATTCATGTGCCACCTATTCTATTAAAAGATAGAGTATTTTTAATTTATTATTATTAATGGTTTATGATCTTAATTGTATTCTCAACTGTTATATATAAAAGTGTTTTCATTATAATTAGATTTATAGAAAGAATGGAATTATTTATTTTAACATGAATATCTAAAACTATTTGTTACATTAATAGTGTTTGATTGTGTGTTTAAAGAATGATTAACCATCATGATTCATTTATGGGATATACACAAATGAATTCTATTATCTTGAGTATGGTAAAAATGTTGAAAAATAAAATAAAACAATATGTTAATTTTATTAACCCATGCATGCTTGATTTATGATGTGGGATTGAATCAAAATGCTGGTTGCTAACAGCAGTACCGTTAGCCCTTGGCGTGCCATGGTTAAATCTTAGCTATCTTGGTATTTGTGAGTATCATACTCACACTTATTATTTAAGAGTTTAGTGCTCATACTTGTTATTCATGGATTTCGTGCCTACACTTATTTTGTGGCTTCTAGGTGCACTTGATTACTTTGTGGCTTTAAGCTATGCCTATTGGTTACTTGCCCTCGTGAACTATGTATCCAAATATATTGGTTACTTACTCTTGTGGACTATATGTCTATGCTTGTTGATTACTTGCCCTCATAGATTGTGGGTCAATGCTTGTTGATCATTTTAATAGAGTCCAACTAAAACGTGAATTTTTGAAAACTTATTGTTTTTAAATTTATTCTATTAAGCAAACTATTGTTTGATCATATATAATTTTATAGGGTAAATTATATAACTCAATTGTTTAAGATAGAGATTGTAACCTGGAAAGTTGAACTTGATTACTCTATTATCTGTAAATTAAAATATATATATATATATATATATTTGATTGAATTCATATATGATTGTTTGAATTATAGAATTATACAACATGAGTTTTAGTATGTTAATGGTTATTTTCCTTATTGGATTTATAAATATTCTCTTCCTTTATTTTTTTTAAATATTAAATTGGAACATTATTCACTAGAAAATTATTTTGGCCTCAGATACTGTAGTTAACATTGAACCTCCTGCTAATAATTGATGGGTTTATTTTGATTCAAAGTGGAGGAGCTATAGATTAAGCTTTCTTTAGATGTAAAAATTGAATTTGTTAAATTGAATTTTATAAACTTAATTTTAGGTGCTTCACATAAACCATACTTAGGGTTTTTATTTTATTATATACTCTATCTGCTAGTTGAAAAAAGATGAGCTCCTAATTATTATGATATTTTGCTTGAAATCTTGTGCTGTATAATTTTTAGAAGGTCCTAGTTATAGCAAAAGTTTTGCCAAAATTTCTACAAAAGTATTAAAATCTGTTTGAATTAAAATTACTAAGAATATCATAATTCCAATATAAATATAATTATGTTTTAGAAATGGAACAATTTCTCGATTTAAGACTTCAGGGATGTAAGTTTTGGTAAATACCTCATGCCAGTCATTCCTTTTTTTTTTTTTCTTTGGGCGTGATGATTTAGTTGGGAGAAGTTTATCATTTGCTCTCAATATCTTAGGAGAAATACTTTCTGTTATCAATGAATCCTATTCTTTATGCTTACAAAAATAACCATATCTAGTATCAAATCCTACATGTTAATAAGCCAGTGGCTTCCTTAAATAATTACATAGAGATTGATAATATATAAATATTACTTATACATTGCCAATTGAGAGACCAAAATACATATTAAAAATTAAAGTACGACATGCATATATACAATAACATTTAACTGGCCTTTGTTTGTTAGTAAAGCATATGCTTGCTTGGTCGAAATAGAGACCTTAAACAATATGTTCAGCGTACAATATCATAAAAATGTCGAAATTGAAGGAACAAAAATACGATTATCGGCAAAAATGAAATCACAGAAATGAAGCTAGGACCACTTTAAGCCATGCTCATATGTTACGAAGACGGCACTACTAAATGCTATCATCATGCTTGTTATGGACACGAAGAGAGTTACTAATCCAAGTATCAGCCTTGACGGAAGAGACTTATAAAAGTCATACTCCGCATAACGTGAGATAAGGATAGACAAGAAGACAAGTATGGAGGCTGAAGATGAAATAAATGCAATAGCATCTTACATTGCAAATATCATAAAGGATCGTTTCCATAAATAACTGGGTGTTCCCGAATTATCGTTGATGCCACCTGGTATGCTAAATGCAGCAGAGAAAACTCCAGTGGCAATAAGAGTTGAAACAACCATGCAAGAGTCAGCTGTTCTCTTTGTCCATGACTCAGCATCTTTCCTCAATGATGCATGCTCTCTGGTGAAAAAAATCACGAGGAGTTTCACCATTTGAGTTTTTCTTCTTCACATATGATGGTAACATTATCTTCACCTCCTACAATGTCAAAGGGTTGTCAAAAATTGTAAACCAAGGGATCATATAAACCATTTCATAGTTGGTTAAGGAAGAAGTACGTCAAACCATAATAGTTCGAGCTTCATTTGAAAAGCCGCCCCAGAGACCAATTCAAGTCCATCAGTCGGTGCTAACTTTGCAGCCAAATGTAATATGTTGTTCCCCTCATCTTCGTCTACATATGACAATATGATATCCTTATTTGCACTTATATCATGGATAAGATTGAAGATGTTAGGATGACGATGTGAAACAGCAATGTGAATTATGCTTCGCTTTTGGTCATCCAATTCCCATACTAAATCAGGGTAAGATCTCGTAAGCTGGGCTAAAAAGTCAAAATTTCCAAATTTTGTCGCATCAAACAATAGTCGTGATGACTCATTTATTATTTTTCTCATATCTTCCTCTGAGCTTACAAGATTGAGAATTCCTAGCCAGAGAGAATGAACAAGTTGAAGAGCAACACCGTGCTTCGTTCAAGGGATACAATATTTTGATGAACTGATGAATAAGTTAAAGCTAATGTTAAGCAATACGTTGGGACAGTCTATGATTTTTAGCCACCATACACACACATTAAAAATATTCATTTTATAATACATGCATATTGTTAGGTATAGTCAGCTAAGACTAATTTTCTGGTCATCCAAGCAAGTAATTGCAGTGGATAATTACCTGAACTTATGAGATTTTGATGTTCTGGACTATGATGACCCAAATCAGTTGTCTTCTGAGCCATGATATGCAAACCTGTCATCCCTTCTTCATTTGTTGCCAATGCAAGTTCTTGCTTATCTTTCAACATTTTCAGCGCTAAATCTAAGAAATTTCAAAAAGTAGTCAAGAAGCGCAAATGCTGTCGCATAATTTAATTTTAAATATAGAGCTATATAACAAGCTAAAAGAAGTTTGCATGCCAAAAAAAAGAAAAATTAAACCAAGTTTATCAAATGCTTGTTCATGCTTTACCAATTACGTTCACTCATAATGAGCGTATGTATTCGTGGTTTATATTTAGGAAATATATATTACGTACCATAAATGCCACTGTCGATGCAAGTGAGGAATAACTTATTCCTGTCTGCTTCTTCAAAAGCTAATTCATCAATTTTAGAGTATAGATACCATGTCATATCAGCTCTTCCTTGTATTGCAGCAAAATGAAGAGGAGTGAAGCCATTTCCACCTCTAATGTTCAGCAAGAATGGATTTTTTTCCCACATTAACTCAGCAATATCCAAGTTTCCTGCAACAGCAGCAAAGCAGAAAGCATTGTTTCCCCTAGAGTCTTGTAAATCCAAGTCACTCTCATTCATCAAGTTCACAAGCTCCTTCACAAGTGAAAAATGTCCTGCTCCTGATGCTACATGAAGTACTGTTGGATATCCTTTTGCTATAGCAGCATTCATAAACATTCTCTCATGACGTAACAACATGGGCTTAGCTTTCTCCCAATTTCCTTCTAATGCATATTTGTAAAGAGGCACACATAAGTTCATGTAATTGATTCTACCCTCCCCTGAAACAAGCAAGTAATATGTGTTTCAAAAGTAACTTGATAGTAAAATTCTCATTCAATTTTTTGACAAATGTAAATTGATCTCAGACCATCTTTCATGCATAATAAATGGCTTTAGTACGTTGAACTAACTATTAGCAATCATTTTTGCCTTCAACAAATTAATCGTGCATCGATTTCTAACCCTCATGACAAACAATAAATTGTGTTTAATTAGAAGAAAAGTTTGGCTGTATTAATGCGTTTTAAGAGCCACCAAGAACAGCACAAGTCTCATTGTTAAGAAAATACTTACAAATTACCTGCAATCAAGATCATGATTGATATCAACAATGAGATGGAACCCACTATTTTATGAGATATGAGTCAAGAATTCTTAATACATGTATGGGAAAGTACTATACTTGGTCCCTGCACTTTATTTAAATTTTAATATAGGTCTTTACACTTTTTTTTCAATGTTCCAGATCTATACAATTTTCTCCATCTGTTACAACGTTGACCCTACATTTTTAGAGGAACATTGACATAACACAAATAGTGTTAATAATTCTGAACATATCAATTAATACCATGAATTTTGTACTCATGTGTCAAACTGATATTGACATAGAATTTTTAATAAGAAATCTTTAAAAAAAAAAGCCTACATGGAATTTGTATGTTTTATTGATCATTTAAAAAATCTTGGTCAGTCTTTTTATTTCATTTGATATAGGTTTTTTTAAATTTTTTCTTATTAAATAATTCCATGCCAATATTATTTTGACACATAAGCACAAAATTAATAGTGTTAATTGACATATCAACATTATTGATATTGTTTGTGCCATGTCAATGTCCTTCTGAAAATGTAGACATTATTGTAGACAGAGAGAAAAATGTAGGGACTTGAAACTGAAAACAAAATGTAAGAACCCATAGTAAAACCCAAACAAAGTGTAGGACCAAAAGTAGTCTTTTCTCTAAATGAATTGATCAGAACAATGTTGTTCACACAGTAGTTAGGGGGAAGAAAGTCATTTTCAAAGAAGAAGAAATTGCTTTATCTTGTCCCAAGTCTTGTAATTTTTAAGATAGAACCCCATTCATCAATGAGTATGAGCCACCTGTCTACATATGGAGCTAATCCATTATAAAGGATTCCATCATCTTCCTCATAAGAAATTTAAGTAAATTGTGAGGAACCACAAAAAAACTGAATGCACATCAGTTTTGTATTTGAGATTTAAGAGAGATCGTAGTTACTTGTATCCTCCAAAAGATGAAGGGAAGGTCTCCTAAAAGTAACTGAATCGACTCTTCGTAATTGGATGCGATTCCGTCCTTCAGGAGGCTTCGCTAGATATACATTTGGCCCATCCATATTTACCTGCAAGCAAAATCTCACACATTATTAACACTTTCGTAGTTAACTATACATTTGTGTTGATTTTTGTCATTAGCAGGTTTACTTTTTTTACTAACTCCAGTGGGTCGCATGTATATCTAGAAGGAATCCAAGATTTATATAAGATGTACTGTTTCAAGATTGGTAAATATTGTGGCTCCTCATCATAACTTCTATAGAGATCTGATATTGACAAGTAACAAAATTTAAGGAGACAAAATACTTTATTACTCTGATTAAAACCAAGGACTGGTTGCTAAAAATGATAGAAAAGGAATATAATGGAATGCTGTGATAAAGAATCACAAATAGAGCTTTCTAAGAGGGGGTAATTGGTAAAGTAATGAAGCAATGTGAATAGGAAATGACATGTATGAGGTTATAACACTATATTTCTAATTTGTAAAGGATAATTATCATACAGTAATTAGAGACGACAACCAAACATAATAATATTGAAATAAGATCAAAATATGCTTATATCTATAAATTACTATAAAAATGTTATATTTACGAATTCTAAAAAATTCAAGAAAACGGGATCCAAGTACGTTCACCATAACAAGGACGTTGGATGAATTATTCAATTATTGATGATGACAAATCACGGACAGTTGACGTAGAAATTAAGCAAATTTTAGGAAGCAGCTCTACTGTATCAATGGTCCCGCTGATGACTTCGCCAAACCAATAGTTTTTGTGGTTTTGTGGTTCAGCTTTGTTCCATATACAATACTTTATGGTACGGAAATAGCTCTTCCTCCAAAGTTTTCTTCTTCAAATTAAATATCTTCTATCAAATCGCCATTCATTATATCTCTGATAAAATATGTATTTCTTTAGATAAATATATCTACATGATCTGGCAATATATATGTATATATAACGAAAACTCCAGCAAAATAAACCTCAATACCTGGGAAAATCGATTGAATGAGAGGAAATTTTCCTCTTTCGGCACTTGCCTATGAACCAGCTTCTAGAATCAAGCGGTCAGTTTCCTGGGGAAAAGATAACAGAAAAATAACGAAACTTGGACTGTGTGCTCAGAAAATGAGATTTAAATGATTCCAATCATATTTGAAGACAACCAGCTTCCTTAAGCTTACCGAAAAACAAAACAAAACAAAATAAAACCGGCGCTATCTTTGATGATGAAAGAAGCATCTGTGACTGAAGGATAGAGAAGGAAGACAGTAAAATACCTTATGGAGTGGCTTTATATGCTCTTTGCTTGTAGAGTGAGATCGCTAGATCCTTTTGGAGTGAGATAAAATTACTGTAATAATGTTGCTTCTACAAAACAAACTTGAGGGTGCTGTGGGGAAGAAAGCCATGACGGATTTAATTATAAGGATCTGAGATGAGAGAGCCTACGAGGTTGGTTCTTCTTCGTCAATGTCAACGCCAAGTCATTTCCAATAATTAAATTAAACGACACTCAGCTGCTGAAAAATATACTAGTCATGAAATCAATTAAGGTAATGGTTTAAAAGTTAAAGATTAAAATCATAGTCCAACTGTATATTAGGCTGGTCATTAGCAAAACATTTTATTGTCGATCTAGGCACTGATCCAACAATTTACTGTTGAATAAGTGGCCAGGTTAATTCAGTTTATTGATTCTTGTTCATGATTGTGAAGTATTAAGTAAATTCTAATATATAAAACTAAATTAAGCAAGACATAGAGAGACAAACAACAGTGTTTTCCATCCTTTTGATCTTCTTTATATGGGTCCCATTATTTTGGAAGAGAACTGAAATGCTATGAATTAATTAAATTTCTTGTCCTTACCGAGTTCTTTGAAGGCGGGGTGTAAGCCAAAAACAATGCATCACACATAGACCAAACATTAGATAACACAACCCAAGGAAAAAAAAGAACAAATGTCAAATTTTACCGTGAAAACAAATAATATGTGTTCGTGATTTTAGTTAAACTAGCTTTAGAATTAGTTCATAATCAGTTTAATTTATCTATTTTTTGTTTTGAAACAGGAAAAAAAAATAAAAGGGTTACAAAAATCATGAGCATGTAAGAATATAAACGATAAAATAAGTTAAAAGGAAGGGAGAGCACATGGGCGGGAATATACAGTCCTACTTTTGCCCATGAAAACATAAAAGCATAGCCAGAGAAATTAAATATTTAATGGAAGCCCTAGGAATAATTGAGGGGCTCGAGGTGGTAGGGGTGGGAAGGGAGAGGCATGCCTGTAATTTTATTTTCTTTTATATTACTTTTAGTTCTCGAGTTTTATCATCAGTGTTAGTACCTTTTTTTAGCATTTTAATTTGTTATATTCTTCTCATTTAAAAGGTCGGTTTCTATATTTTGATAGAGATGTTGAAATAGCACAAACAGTATTAAAAATACTGATATTTCCATTAACACTATTAATATCATTAATTTATATTTACATGTTAAATTGATATTGATATGAATTTTTTAATAAGTAAAAATTAAAAAAATGTCTCTATTAGGTGAAATAAAAAAGGATGACCCAAACTTTTAAACGGTCAACATCAGATGCCCAAATTAAAAAGACCTGGACCCTCATTTTCTAGGACACAACAACCCCCATTACAATTGGGACCCAGAGACCCCACAAACAACAACGTCGGAAAAGAGCCTAGGTGGATGCCGGAAAAGAGTGTTTGATGGCTCTGGAATGGTCACCACCGGTAAACAATCATCTGATGGTGGTCAGACGAGGCAAGACTTCGGCATTCGACACATCTAGCGAAGGTGAGATTATTCATTTGATTTTAAGTTATATTCCTCAGTCAAACTCGTCCGGGGCTAATCATTTAAAAGTCCAAGTTAGCCTCTTTCTTTTTAATTTCATCTTATGTAAGTTTTTTTTTTATTATTTTTGCTTATTAAAACTCCATATCAGCATCAGTTTGACACTTAAATATAAAATTAAGGGTATTAATAAATATACCAATATTATTAATATTATTTGTGCTATGTCAACATGTGTCTTAAAATATAAGGACCAAGATTACAAATAAAGAAAAGTATAAAATTTGGAATACCATAAAAAAAAAGTGTAAGGATTTGTAATAAAACTGGAGTAAAATAAATAAATTTAAAGTAGTGTTTTTCTCAAAAGTAAATTGTAAAGCAATTAAGTGTCACATTTCTACAAACAGTAGGGCGTAAATTGTATGGAGTGAAAAACATTCTGGACGGAAATTAATTAATTTAAAGGACTATAATTTTAAAAAAAATAATTTACTGGTTGTTATAGTTTTTTAAGAGAAAATATGTCATACCCTGAACTTTTATAGTGTGACCGGTTGGAATACAAAAAAACTCATATTTCATAAGCCTAAACCCATAAAATGTCTAACATATTAATTACTCAATCTCATCGTATAATCATCATTTGTATTAAAAAACTATTAGCATTAACAAAATATTTAAACTTGTAAAAATTTCAGCAAAGTCTTCCCTATAAGTTGGACTACCTGAAATCTCTAAACCTACCCAAAAGAATATCCAAGCAGCATTCAGACAGAGAGAGGGGGGGAGAGAGAGAGAGAGAGTGTGTGTGTGAGAGAGAGAGAGAGATCCAAATCATTTTAAATAAGGATTCTACCTATAGGATTCGTGGAGCAACTTAAAAGCAAAAACAAAATACTTAAATATTGACATTAATCTAAAACGTCAATGGAGCAACAAAAATACTTCTCGTCTTAAAGAGTCCCACGAGATCTACTGAAGAGCAGGTCTACTTCTACTATCAAAATACCAAAAATTCTTTCAGTAAATAATGTCCCCAATTAATATTAATAAACAAAAATGATAATTGTAAAATATATAATAGGAAACCAGAGATTAATTTAATTATCAATAGTATTAGAAAATTACCATACAATTTATCCTTGGTAATTAAGTAACAAAATAGAAAAAGAAAATAGAGAATCGTAATCATCAAGTTAGGACTATATTCTTCATATAAAAACAAATCATAAAAATACAATTTTTAAGAATGAAAATATAATTTGAAAGATTTTTTTTTTTTCTGTTTGGACATGAACAAAGCGAATAACAGGTATGGACACACAATCACGAAAGTGAGCAAAATCTGACATGACTAGAAGCCACGAAAAATAGGCACAAGCATAAAACTCACGAATAACAGACGTGGATTACATCCATGAAATTCCATCCTTCCTTCCATATGTGTTGGCTGATATACGAGGTTAGCACCTCTAATGTACCCTACTTGTAATGACCCTAAATTTTAAATTAAACAAAATTTTTTTCAATAGATATTTTATTTAAATAATTTTATAGCAAGTAAAAATAACAGTTTATAGAAATTTAAGTAAGAAATTTTATTGAGGATCTAAAGTTCAAATTTTTCTAAGTAAAAAAAATGGTTTTAAATTAAAAAAATTGTGTTCTTTTTGGTAATATTTTGTGTTTTTTTCTTGTAATTTTTTCGTTCTTTTTCTTGTAATTTTTCTCAAAAGTTTTTGAATCAGATTTTTTGAAAAGAAAACAGAGCATTCTCATCGTGTTTTATCCTCACCGCCATTCAAAATTCATAAAACCTGCTAGAAGTAGATTTGTGGTCCCTGTACCCATTCTTCAACTCGTCCTCTCTTCTTGATCAAGTCGTTTCTCTGAGCCTCATCGTCTGAAATTTCGTGGCCGCCTAACAGCAATGTGAGCACTCTGTTCTCCTCTGCAGCAGCTCGGCAGACCTCTTCTCTCCTCTGTTTGACGTGCTCGACGACTTGGAGGAGGCCAGGATTTTCCTCCTCTTATTCGCGTCTGCATAGGAGAATAGTTGAGACCCTCCAATGTCACCAGCAGCGTCACTCGGCGTTGCACCTCTGTCCGCACCTGTATTGGCCATCTCTACTCTGTCTTTTTCTTTCCTCACTGTGGCATGGTGTGTGTGGGTTCTGAAAGTTAGTTCTCCCCCTTCTTTATACTTGCTGTGGTTGAGTTGCGTCGGACAGCCTTCTTCTTCCTCCACGTCCAACCTGAAATTTCTTCTCCTCCCTGTTTTCAGCGTTGCTGATTGAAGCTGCTGTCGCGTGAGCTTGGTGATGGCTGATGCGTTCAGCTTTCATCCATTCTTCCTCTTTAGTTGTTGGTGTTGCATGGGTGCATGAGGTAAGCACGATCCCTTTCTTCTTTTACCCGATGAGTGCTGTATCTTTCTTTCTTTGAATTGCCCGTGACTGTTGAAGGAGGGAGTTGAAGCCTTATTTTAATTGCTATGGCTGTTATTGTGAGAAAGGGAAAAATTAATTTCTTAGTCGTCTAAGGAAAGAACTTGTTAAATGAGTATATACATGTTAGAATTTTTCTCAGTTGAAGTTGTTAATTTTAGTTGCTGCCAACTGTAATTCCATAGTTGATTGGGATTAATTTGAGGTGCTTTGTATTTTTATGATACTAGAGTTGTGTTGGAAATTGATTAAATTATTGAATGTTTAGTATGAACTAAATTTTAATGCACTCATGATATTTGTAAAAATGTTTGTAAGATTATATGTAAGGTAACTTGAGCTATTGAAAATGCTTGAAGGAATGTTAAATTGGCATAATGTAATTTGAAGGATTATATGTGACTTGCGTTATTGCTTGGGACTATAAATGTTACTTGATGAAATACATGCATTTACATACGAGTTGTAAATTGGGACTATTCATTGAAATCGTGTTGCACCAAAAGGAAAATTGTTAACTTATATAATAATGAAGATTTTTCTTAAGCTTGGAATGAGGGCTGAGTTAATTGTTAAGGTTGAATATTATATAGTATTGTTGATCTGCTTGATATAAATTGTTGGAGGGTTCAGAGAAAGTTTTAGAGGTTAATGAGAAAAAAAAAAATTATGGAAGACTTTGAACGGTAATTTTACTTGTTTAATATAAAAAGAAATTTCATAATGATAAGAGAATTATTGGGTTATGTGTTAGATTATTTGGAGAATCACCAAAGTAAGAGAGAACTTGAGAGGATCAAGTTGTAGAATTCTTGAAAATTCTCAGGTAAGTGGATAGCGTCCCAACTAATTTTTTTTCTTTTCAATTAAAATTTCCTTTGCTAAAATATTACATTTTTCTAAAAATTATTTTTATAGCATTAATACGATTATTGAATATTTGTTGATTGACATTGCTTTATTTTGAGAAATTAGCTTTGTCAAATTTAAAATGTTATTTGATTAATTAAATCAAGTTTAGACTTTGATTATGAGATTTTTATTTTATCAAATATTGGATTGATATAGAGAATGATTCTTGTGAGTTCGACTTTAAAATTTTTTAATTATTCGATAAATGCAAGCATGAGTATTGGATATAAAATTTTATTCTGGCGAGTTTTAATGCTTAAAAGTATTCACGCAAGTTTGATTTTGAGAACGAGAACTGTATCTTGAAAGTGAGGATTTTCTCGCATGTTTGAAAATGGTTTTAAAAAAGGAACTTTATACGGAACACTGGTTGCTAAAGGCAGTTCTGTTAACCCTTGACGCGCCATGGTACACCTAGCTAGCAGGGTGTTTATAGGAGGTGCTAGCCCCGTGCGATGGCCAACACACGTGGAATAGAGGGATGGTTATTCGTGAGCATTGTACTCACGTTGTTTTGTAGCTTTGGCTGCATTTGGTTACATACCCTCGTGGACTGTGTGTCCACGTTTGTTTTGTGGCTTCGGCTGCATTTGGTTACTTACTCTCGTGGATTGTGTGTCCACGTTTGTTTCGTGGCATAAACCGCGTTTGGTTATTTACCTTCGTGGACTGTGTGTCCACGTTTGTTTATTGTTCTGATAAATCCTATTATATGATTTGATTATTTGGTAACTTTACATCCCATTGGATTTAAATAGTAAGTTATTTATAATTATTGGTTTTGTTTATTTGCTTTCTTGCAATCAAGCGATGATATTATTTAATATGAGATTTTTAATAGTATAGGATTTTATTTAAAATTTTATACAATCATTTTATTTTGAAGTTTATTAAAATTTTTATAAAACTCATTGCCTCTTCAACTTACATAATTGTTTAAATTTTTATGTTCAATTATTTATTGTTGGGACGTTATTCACTAAAAAATATCTTTGGTCTCAGATAATGTAACTAACGCTACTCCTCCAACAGGTCATTGAGGGCCTTTTGTTTTTGGAAAAGAGGAAGCCTATAACTTAACGCTCCACGTGCATCATAATTAGGTCTTGTTCTTATTTGTATCATGTAAACTAATCTCCTCACTAGTTTGTTGACAGAATTTGTTGCTATGAAATTTTTGGGAGGTCTAAATTATAAAGGAGGCTTTGTTAAAGTTTTCACAAAATATTTAAAATTATATAAACTTTATTATTATATATAACTTGTATATCAATAACTTAGCTTAACCTCTAGTTAATTAAGGCTTATGGAATATGAGTTTATCTTATATTTCATGCCGGTCATACCCATAACACGGGGTGTGACACTACTAGCTAGGTGTGCCATGGTGCACTAAGGGCTAACAAAACTATCGTTCGCAATCAGTGTGCTGTATTCGGTCCTATAAAACATTTCTATCATGTATGAAATCCAAAAATCCTTATAGCTCAAAATTTTCCTTTAATTTGTGAAGTATAAATAACTTTTTCATCCACCATTTGTCCAGTCCATGCATAAACAATATTTTTAAGAAAATAAAATACCATCGAAATACATACATAATTAAACTTGAATAATGAATAAACTAATACTTTAATTCAGCTTAATCATACAATACAGTAAGATAAGTATATAACAATTAAATAAATAAATGAATATATATAGATAAATAAATGAATGAATGAATAAGGCAAGAGAAATACCATCACTTCATTTCATTAGAGAATGTTATTTACTTACCTGATATATCACCTTATTTCAAAATTTCCTTCTTGCAACTGCAATTAATTTTTCTCTTCTTCTACTAATCCAACCAAACATAATAGAATTTTCATAGATTTTTCTACTAGATGAACAAACTCTCTCTCTCTCCCCCGTTATGCATAAATTTTCAAAGCAGTCCATTTAAAACATCCTAACCTTAAATCTTTTACCCCAACAATTCCGATATCACAATTATACGGTACAAATCAAACTTTCATCAGAGATCAATTTAAACTTAAGAAAAGACTGATTCTATACTTACCTTCTTCCTCTTATAATAATCAAAATAGCTCAAGTAAAATTACCCACCAATATATAATCTTCAAATTAAATTTCTTGCTCAATTAAATTCTATCCACTTCCTAATTCACGCATCAAACATGAGTAAGAAGAAAATTAAATTTTACAACTCATGCAACACACTCACACACAGGTGAGCAGCAGCAGCACAAAAAAATGAGAGGAGGAGAGATTTCAAGCATATCCACACCAAATCAAGCTAAGGGAAGATGGAGAAAACAAGTGATGAACCACCAAACAAGCATGAATCAATGGCAAGGGAAGCCTTCAACGCCACTGTAGTGATCAAAGAGGAAGAAGAGTAGAGTGACAGCAAGAAGCAAGGAAGAGAGGAAAACCACTAAAATAGATCCTTAACAACATCAACGGATGAACCACTATCACTAGCGACTAATAAAAGCGATTGGAAGAAGAAGAATAAAGTAGGGAAATAAGGATGATGTTTCTCTCGTGCTCTGTCTCTCTCTCAGACTGAAATTTTGAGAATGTGCAAGAAAGGATAAGGATGAGAATTAATGCCTGCAGCCCACCGTGCGTGTTTATTGATTTTATTAATATTATATTCTTTCTTCTTTTTTTTTTCATTTTCTTTTATAATGTATAATGTTAGAACAAAAAAAATAAAATAAGTTCTTTAGCATCAACCAGATTGAACTCTAAACCTATCAATAAAGGCCCAGAAATATTCTCACCAAATTACCACTCACTTCATTATAATTATCCTAAAATTTTAAAAATACTTAACTATTTTATCATAAATTTTTTTTACTTAGTTAATTAATTAATTTAATTTATATTTACACACTTGGGTTGTTACAAAATAATAATTAAATCCCATTGAAATATATATATATATATATAAAAAACAATTAGGTCTCTTGAAAATGTCATAATTCATTTGAAGTCACTAGATATCTTTCTGACATTAATAATTTTAGATTAAATAATTAAATTGTCCCTTGTTCAAAATAAAAAAATAATAATGATTCATATGGAAAGTTGTAATGTTTTATTCAATTCTTACGATTTACAAAATAAAAGTTGCGATCAATTAAAAAAAAAATTATAATTAGTTATTTTCAAAACTGAAATTAACTTCAATGGTAATAGAAATTTCACATAGGAAGTTATGATTTTTTTTTTCAATTCTCATGATTCGTAAAAGTTATTATTGCTTAAATAAAAATTGTGATTTATTACTTTTAGAACTTGAACTTCAATAATAAAAAAAATCATATGGAAAGTTGTAATGTTTTATTTAATTTTTGCAAATTACAAAATTAAAGTTGTAGTTACTTAAACAAAAGTTGTGAATGAAACTAATTATTTTCAGAACTTGTTTATCAATCATAGAAAAAATTTTCATATGAAAAGTTGTAATTTCTTGTTCAAGTTGGGTGATTCATTGAACAAAAATTGTGATTGAGAATAGTTATTTTCAGAACTTGTTTATCAATCATAAAGAAATTACATATGAAAAGTTGTAATTTCTTGTTCAATTTTTACGATTTACAAAATAAAATTGTGAATGTTTAAACAAAAGTTGTGATTGAGAAAATGAAGTCAGACATATAATTTTTATTTTAAATAAGAAAAAATTTAATCATTTAACTTAAAATCATTAGTGTCAAAAAAATACCTAAAAACTTTAAAGAAATTATAGCATTTTGAGTGATCTAATTGTCATTTATTTAATTCAATGGAATTTCATTGTTATTTTTCCTTTTTTAACTTTAAATTATGTCCTTATAATTTATTTTATTTTAATCAAATCCTTATAGTTAGATGTGTTAGATTTATCAATCCTTGATGATTAAAATCTTTTAATTATTTAAAAAATAAAATTAATAATATTTATATTTTTAATAATAGATTATATAATTTTAGAATTTATTGCATAATTTTTATAACTCAAAACTTATTTAACTAGGTTATTTCTTTTAAAAAAATTTATATATCTAAAATTTTCATAAAGCATTAACTAAAAATGTAAACGCTGTGTTAAATTAATTTTTTTGCCACAAGTATTAAATCACATTTTCTGTAAACATCAAGAGTGTTTTTATTTTGAGAAAATTAACTATTGATTAATAATTTTAACTTTTGGGGATTAACATGTTAATAGGTCAAAATATAAGGACTTAATTAAAATAAATTAAATTAAATTATAGGGATGTAATTTAAAATTAAGAAAAATGATAAGGACCTACGGATTGATTTTTTTTTCAATTTTTTAAAATACAGAGAATGACCCAAGTTTTAAAAAAGAATTGTAAATGGACAAAATGCTCATACATGATTGACAGATAGCTGAATTGAAAGTAGTAGAAAAGGAGTTGGAAATACAGGAAAATTAATTGCAAATGAGTTATAAATTGTTGAAGCTTTGCAAATCTTGCAAGCTAAGTTGCAAATGTTGAAAACTCAGTCTTGAATGAGAGAAAATTGGTTGCATATCGCTTGCAAACTTTAATTTGAAAGTTTAGAAATCCAAAAGTTTAATCTACAACATTTGCAACTAATTTTCGTTCTATTATTACAAATGAATTTTTAATATTTGTGTCACGCCTAGAAAATAAGACATGACCAGCACAGAATATGCACCTAAACACACATCCCTTAAACCTAATTCAAAAATTTTTCTATTTTTAAAATACTTATCATTTAAAATTATGCCTTAATATTTTTTTTTTTGTGAACGTTTTGACAAAATCTCTCATGTACATAAGATTTCCTAAAATCTTATAATACAAATTTTCAATCAAATATCAATAACAAGAAGCTTAGCTCCTTCCACCAGCAAACAAAATATATATATATATATATATATCAAAATAAGAATCCTAGTTATAATATATGTAGAGCACCTAAAATTTAATTTACAAGATACAATTTTATAATTCAAATTTTACATCAAAACCTACCACATTCTCCATTTCCCAACCAGTGATAGACCTTTCAATGATCCACATGAGATTCAACATTAGCTAATAATTTGAGACCAAAATATTTTTCAGTGAACAGCATCCCAAAAAAATGGAGTTTTAAAAGATTAAAATAATAAATGCAAACAATTATATAAAATAGTTGTAAATATGATAATTCAATACTAAATTTATAAATCTTAATCATAACCATAAATGAGAGTGAGTTGAAATTGCTTTATTCTATCATATTTGAAGAAACTAAATAATTCACATGTGAATAAAAAGAATATACTTACTGACTAAAACCGTTGAAATTTCAAATATACAAGTTAATTAAAAATTTAAAATTTTGAGAACTTAAAAGAACAGGTAACAGACGTAGATACATAATCCACGAGGGTAAAATAACCAAACATGGTCGAAGCCACGAAACAGACATAGACACAGTCCACGAGGCTGAGTAACCAAATGTGGTTGAAACCACGAAATAGACGTGGATACACAGTTCACAAAGATAAATAACCAGACATGGTCGAAGCCACAAAACAAACATGGGTATAAGGCCTACGAATAATAGACGTGAGAACATAGCTCATGAAAATCAAACTAGCTAGTCATTGACCATGGCATGCTAAGGGCTTACGAAACTATCATTAACAACCAGTGTTCTGTATAAAGTCCTCTTAGAAATCAATTTCAAACATGCGAGAAAAATAATCATTTCTAAAATAAGATTTGCATTCTCAATGCCAAACTCGCATGAATTGCTTCAAATCTCAAGTTTGCTAGAAGATTACTTCATAATTAATGTACAAACTTGTATTAGTTGAGTAACCAAGAATTTTCAGAGTAAAATAAACAAAGATGCCTTTATCAATCTTGAAAGTATATTTCTTAAGGAAAATACATGCACATATCATAATTTAATTATCCTTCATCATCATTCAATAATTTTCAAAACTAAAATAATTTAATTACAAAGTACTTAATAATCATCATAGTCATTAAAAAAATGATTTATATACAATTGCAATATTTTCAAAAACAGACTACTTTTATCAATAAAATAATAGGGGTGCTATTCACTTATCTGCACTGTTACCCAGCACTAGAATTCACCGTCTAGAGCTTTAATCAAATTTTCCTTCCTCCAAACACCTTAACCAATAAAAAGACAACTTAGTGGCATATATTCAAATTTAATAGCCTCTTTCCCCATGTTAACAACACCACAATCAATTAAGTTCTTGACCCAATCCAATTTATACATTTGATCCTTCAATCTCTACCACACTATAAACACACACACTTTCTACATAGAACTTTATTTATGACAATTTGTCTTCCCAACTCTTTTCAAGCACATGTAGCTAAATTCTAATTAAGGATGTGTATATACACATATCACATTTACTTACTCCAATTTAATTTAGAGGAGTGGAATGGACAAATTTTAATTCAAACATTGCAATAGATTTTCCATAGATATACTAGAAACCAATACAAAAATAGAAATTTGGTATCTGAATTACTGATGAAAATACTTTCTTCAAAAATCCTATCTTCAATTCCACTTCCCTTAAAAGAGAATAGTTATCTCCCACATCAACTTAATTGTCACTAATACAATTAACATGTTTATTTATCCCACCATATACTAAATTCTTCCTATCAATCAGTCATTTGATCATACATCTTGTATGCTTCAAAGTTTAAACTAATACCAAATTTATTCTTCCTTTTCAAAAATTTTTCAAACATCTATATAATTTTTTTTTATGCTTCCCATTAAAACAGAACCTAAATTTAAATTCATCAAAAAACAAAATCTGTACACACAATATTAGGCCTAATGCATTGAAAATACTAAATCACTCCACTCCAATTTTTCAACACATCTAATTGAACAGGTGCTTTAAAGTTCAAACTACAATAGCAATCTTCTTCTTCTTCTTCTTCAATTCCTTTCAAGCGTTCCTAATTTAGTTCTTTCAACAAAGATCAATTTTAAACTCAAGAAAAATCAATCCACATTCATCTTCATCAACAATAACCCACTCATCAATTATACTGAAATTACATAAATATAAAAAAAATGCTCTTCTACACTCCCATTTTCGCACCAGCTGGAACAAAGAGGAGGAATCACAGTTGCTCCAACCCAAATCAGCACACACGCACAGATTTTTTTTTTTCACTAAGGTAGAAAGGAGGGAAATTAAGGAGGGAAAATCATAACTTCAGCCCCAAAACAAACATATACACATGGCATTAGCAGAGAGCTAAAGAATGTGAAGAACCTTACCTCAGATCAGCTACGGCAAAACAGAGAAGAAGAGGAAGAACTATGCGGCGCTGAATAGGGGAGGATATAGACAACAACTTCAACGGCAAAGGAAGAAGAAGAAGGTCCGACGCATGCACAGCAACAAGGACCGAGGATGAACAAAGGGCTCAACAACAGTAAAGCGAGGACAAAGAGCCAAGAGATCGACAGAGCATCAACAAGTCTCGGCCCCTCGCACATCAGTGATGAACTGGGCAGCGGAGGACGACGGGAGAAGTGAATGGAGGGAGGGAGGGAATGACGGTGGGCTGGAGGGAGATCAAAGCTCTCTCTCTCTCTCTCTCTCTCTCTGTGGTTTCTGGAGTTTTCGACTGGGAAAGAAATGTAGAGAAGGAAGAAGAAGCCATGCGTCTTTGACCTCTGTCCTTTTTTTTCACTACAGAAGGGCATTTTTGATAATTTTGTCAAATAGGTTGACGAAAAAAATAAGAAAATTTTTCACTCGTGGACTCAAGAGGTTCGAACTTGTGATCAGTTAGCCAAATGGCAACATAAGAATTATTTTTATTTTATTGTTTTGAGAATTAATGTTTGTAAAACATATTTTAAAAATAAAAAAATAAAAATAGGTGTTTTTTTTCATTCTTTTTATTCTCCAGAACAATAATCACATAACACTTAAAAGTTATTTTTATTTTTTTATTCTTTAAAATAATATTTCATTTTTTTGTTTTCCAAAACACTTTTTAAAAACACATTACTAAACAGATTTTTTCGTTCTTTTGTTCTGAAGAATAGAAAACTATTCTTTTCAAACAGGCCCATAAACTCCACTAAACCAATTTTTCTTCCTATTAATTTATTTCAAAACTAACATAAAAACACTTAAAACACAATATTACATATTTTAAATCTTTACTTAAAATTCTTGGGTTATTACAATTTGCATTTGAATTTTTCATGATTCACAAAATTTCTATAATTTATAACTCATTTATGACTAATCTTGCTTTGCTAGATTCGCATTTGAGGTTATGTTATTTAAAACTTATTTCTGACCATTTGAAACTAAAAGCTAGGTTTCAACTAAACAAGGGTATTTTTTCTACCTCTTTTTTACAAAACTCTGGTCTTTCTTTGTGATAACGTTGAGATTCCACGCAACTTTTAGATTGGTTTGAATCAAAGTGTATTTGTGTGACAGTAAAATGTGACAATAATAAAATATTGTACCTAGGGTTTTTGCCAATTAAGACAAATTTCAACATATTTATTTCCACAGCTACAGTTCACGTCGAATAAAGTATTGATCTTTCTGAATTTCACGATCAACGAAATCTAAATTTTGAGGACTTCGTACAAGTAGGGGTGAATTGGGTCAAGAATAATATCCAAATGGATAGAATTGAGAGAAGCTCTGGATAAAAATTAACTAGAACCAGATAGAGGTATGAGAGGGCAAAAAGTGTTTGATACAGGCACAGTTGCACCAAAGTGTAATTTAAGATGCATGCAGCTCCTCACATGCAGAATATTTTATGAATAAATTTTGCCCCATACCCTTTCGTAAATTAGTTGCTATGCTTCTATCTAATTAGCTAATGGTCTTTTGTCTCCAAATTATTTAGCGGAGCTCATTGTTTATTACTTTTTACCCCGTCGTTGAGCAAATTCTTTTTTAGTACTTCACCTTATATTTTCTTTATAATGCGACTTTAAAGTTTATATAAGCTTCTTCAAGTTGATTGCCATTAGCTGCATGTGCAAATTGGAATTGAGTTACTTATGGCCAAGTATTTTACTATCCTTAACCTTACTGTGTTATTTGTATGAAACATGCACTGATATACTTTTTTCAAATGAAAAACCAAACTATATTACAATAAGCAAAAGATACAACACCACCTAATTGGCCTCTATTTTCTAGTAAAGCAAACGTTTGCTTGGCCTGAATAAAAACCTTAAATAATATGTTGAGTAAATAATATCATAAAAAAGTTCAAACTGCAGAAATAAAAATATGACTATTGGTAGGAATGACAGCAGAGAAATGAAGCAAGGAACCCACTTTAAGCCATGGTCATATATTACGAAGAATGCACAGCTAAATGCTATCATCATGCTTGCTATGGAGATGAAGAGAGTAACCAATCCAAAATCATCTTCAAGGGTAGAGACTTGTAAAAGTCATACTCTGCATAGCGTGAGATAAGAATGGACAAGAAGACCAATATGGAGGATGAAGATGAGATCAATGCAATAGCATCTGATATAGCAAATATCGTAAATGATCGTTTCCCCAAACAATTTGGAACTCCTGTATCATCATTGGTACCACCCGGTAAGTTAAATGCAGCAGAAAACACTCCAGTTGCAATAAGAGTTGAAACAACCAACCAGAAGCAGATGTCCTCTTCATCCATGACTCAGCTTCTTTTCGTAAAGTGTTCATTAGTGAATAACTCTTGAGGAGTTTTCACCTTTTAGGTTTTTCTCTTAGCATATGATGGCAACACAATCTTCCTCACCTCCTGCCATATCAATTAAAGGGTTGTTTATAAATTAATTCACGTATATACTCTAGCCGTTGGGTCATTTAAACCATTTCATAGTTGGTAAGGAAGAAGTACCTCAAACCATAGTTCGAGCTTCATTTGAAAAGCTGCCCCAGAGACCAACTCAAGTCGATCAGCTGGTGCTAACTTTGCAGCCAAATGTAATATATTGTTTCCATCCTCTGTGTCCGCAAATGACAATATAATATCCTTATTTCCACTTATAACATGAATGAGATTGAAGATGGCATGATGACGATATAAAACTGCAATGTGAATTGTACTTCTCTTTTGTTGTCCAACTCCCAAATTATGTCAGGGTAAGACTTCATAAGCTCAGCTAAAAAGTCAAAAGTTTCCAATTTTTGTAGCATCAAATAATAATCGCGATGGTTCATTTATGATTTTCCTCATATCTAATATTGAGTCTACTTGATCCAGAATTCCTCTGCACAAGAAATGGACAAGTTGAAGAGCAACGCCATGCTTCATACCTAGGTCATATAATTTGATGAATTGAATAAGCCAACTCTGAAGTTAGTCAATGTTTTGGGGGAATCTATGATTTTAGCCATAATATTGATTAAATACTTTTTGAAAAAGGAAATAATAACTTTGATAAATACCAATTTAAGACCAGTTTTTCTGGTCTTCCTAAGTAGTACAGGACGAATTACCTGAACTTATGAGTCGATAATTTTGACGTTCAGAACTGTGACTTCTCAAATTTGCTATCATTTTTTGAGCCAAGATATGCAAACCTGTCGTACCATCTACATCTTTTGCTAATGCTGGCTGTGGCCTATCCTTCAACATCTTCAATGCTAAATCTATGAAATTTCCAAAAACACAAATAATGCCAATAAATGCAAATTCAAAAAAAGGACGATGAAAAAATGATTATTTTTTATTTAATATGTATTAAATGCTTATCCATGCTGTACCTATAAGGCTATACTTCTTCACTCATAGTATAAGAGCATTTATGCTTCATAGGCAACATGTACTTACCATAAATATCAGAGTCGATGCAAGTTAGGAATAACTTATTCCAATCAGCTTCTTCAAGTATATCAGTAGTCCTAGGGTGTAGAAACCGCACCATATCATCTCTTCCTTGTAAAGCAGCAAAAAGAAGTGGAGTGAAACCGTCCCCACCTCTAATTTTTGCCAAGAATGGATTTATTTTCAACATTAACCGAACCATCTCCATGTTTCCTCCTGCAGCAGCAAAGCAGAAGGCAGTGTTTCCCATAGAGTCTTGTAAATCCAAGTCACTCTCATCCATCAAGTTCACAAGCTCCTTCACAAACCGAAGATGGCCTGCTCCTGCTGCTATATGAAGTACAGTGGGACATTCTATTGCTATAGCAGCATTCAGAAGCGTTCTATCATGAATCAACATTAGTTTAGCTTTTTCCCAGTTACCCTCCATTGCATATTTGTATAGAGGCACACATATGTTCAGGTATTTGGCTCTGGCCTCCTCTGAAACAAAAGACATTTGATTGTGAAATTCTCATCCAATATTTTTTGGACGAGATTCACGGGTAAGGTGCTGATCAAATCCCCAACAATAATACAGTATGTTGACAAATGAAATTTTCTTAAGACATATAGTCTAGTGCTGAGTGATAAAAAGAATATTTATGTATTACTTTAGTTTTACCACTTATATTTGATAAATAGCTTAATAATAAAAATTATAACCAAGAAAAAGATAAAAGGAAAGATATACATTTGAAAAAATATATAGAGAAAATAAATCTATAGAGGCAAGGAGTGGCAATAACTGACATTTAATCTTCGTTCTTTGGTGGCCAAGACTCGGTGTTAATTAAGAGGCTTTGGAGTGGATGAGCAAGGATTTGAGTTACGTAGAGCAAAATTTATCCTTTTTCATCAAGAACTCTCTACCTCTACCTTCATCTTTCTTTTCTATGATTTGGGATTTTAGTTGTGTTTTGATGGTTATTTACATTCTTATGTATTCCTAAAGTCCCAGTTAAGAGTAGCATGTAGCCTAACTCGAATTGACTTTGTCTTTTTTAGTGGTCTTTTTCATGATTATTTATTTATATTGATATTTATCTTCATGCGGATCATGTGATTGGCCATCATAATATCTAATCAATGAGTAAACACAATGGATTGAAAGGAGAGGAATGAACAGAGATCTAGAGTGGTAAATATAAATAACTAGACCAATAGAGATAGATTTAGAAATTCATGCTGACTTCAGTTGCAGCTTCATGGTTTAGTTGGGACTTAGAATTGCGCGAGAATGAATTCAATCCTAATTAAACAATGACTAATAAAATGACTTATAATTAGGATATTATATGAACAATATTCATTATAATTACAGAGAGTTAACTTAAAAAGTGAAATTTAATTAGTCATCCTAGAAGGTGAAAATCAATCTCCTAATAATGCTCTATTGATTGGATTGATCTTTATATATTTCTTTTATTTTGTTTACTTGTTATAAATTTTTATCTTCAGCTAACTATTATATATATATATATATATAGGGCAGGGAACTTAATTGGACTAAACATATTCTCTCCCTATGGGTTCGACGAGAACACTCTAGGTTTCCTTTATTACTATGATCAAACATGTCCACTTGCAGGATTGAGCCGATCCAACAGGTTTGACCTTCAATTTCCTTTAGGTCATTCCTATCTAACCCTCATGGCATCTCTGAAATTGTTAGAAGAGTGATTTTTACTTGATAAAGTTGTTTAGTTATAAAGAAAACCCCAGTTAGATCACAGATGACTTAATAATAAGGCTCTAGTATTGACAGTACAAGACTTAATTAAGCCTATGATCTTATGTGATATGGGCAAACGATTACAAATTGTCTTTTAACGCTTAGCCAACTTTAACAACTCATTTATTGGACTTTCCAAATTAATTCACTTAAGTCACATAATTGTGTGGGGTAACATATCCATTTATTTATATATACTTTATCTGGTTAATGGATTACATCATCTTCTTGATCATAATCGCCGTATAATTTCATCTAATATCAAAATGGCCTACGATTTTAATTAAATTTTTGCTAAAATTATAGAATAATAACTAGCAGTGTTGAATCAAAATTTAAGTGAAATTATAAGGATCCACAAAATAATTGAACTTATTAGTTTTTTATTTCACATTTTAAAGAGAATGGATAGAGTGGTTAATTACTTGTATCCTCCAACAGATGAGGTGAAGATCTCCTAAACACAGTGGAATCGAACCTCAGTAATTGGGTGTGGTGATAAGGTCCCTGAGGAGGATTAATTAGATCTCCATTTGAGTACTCCTCCATTATCTGCAAAAATCATACATATCAACAGTTCCATAGTTAAAATATATATAATTTCATTTTATCAAAATATATATATATAATTTCATTTACATAAGCAAATTACTTTTTTTTAAAAAAATATAACTTTAAGTTCCTACACTTTGCTTGAATTTTGCTATAAATCACTGCAATTTTTTTTTTTATTATTCTAGATCTCTACACTTTTATTTTGGTATTCTAGATTCCTCCATGAACAATGTCATAAGGACTTATAGAACATCAAAAAATAAAAGTATAAGGACTTAGAATATAAAAAAAAAATGCAATGACCTACAACAAAATTCAAGCAAAATGCAGGAATTCAAAATTATGATTTTTTTTATTAACTATGGTGGGACATGGGTCTAGTACATTTGCATAAAGTACAAGATAAAGTATACTATTTATGACTTATGATCACTTGTAACTCATGTTAAGAGTGCAAGCTCAAAAAGATGGTCCATCTTAAAAGACTATTATGTTGAGTGGGAGAACTCCTCACACTTATAAGTTTCACTCAACTTATGAAGCTCCCTGATGTAAGATTTATTACAATGTTACCTCATCAAAAGTCAACATCCTTGGTGGCTCTAGTCACTTCATTCAGCCTCCTGCCAATCATGACCTTCCATGGGTAGTCCTTTTTAAGACACCAGACTTTCAATGAAAATACCAATGTTATGAACAAAAGCTCAAAGGAGGAACCTATCCCAAAAAACTAACATGTATGGTGGAAAAGCTTTTTACACTTATAAAATCTCATTCAATTTGTAAGATTTCCTAACATCGGACTCATTACATTTGATAATACAATGATGACAGTATTTATATATGCAAAACCCAAAATAAGCTGTACAATATATAATTAAATTAGAAAAGGTAAAGAAACAAAGAACTTCACACTACGTACTGTCAAAAACAAGCAATATCGTGCTCGCGCGCACAATAATACGTACAAACTTCACACAAAAAAGTGAGGTTTATAAGTTTAAAAATTTTTTTATCCAATATACTAATCTTTTGGGATGAATTTTTTTTTTTATATTTGTGCCCGAAGCATTGGTGTTTAATTTCAATGAGAAGTCAATGTCATAAAAAAAAAAAACTACTCATATTGAGGGTTTTGAATTAGAGTGTACTGGATGCTTCACAAGTTAAATAGTATTTATAAATTAATCGGATATTCTCATCTAACAAGCTATAATTTTTTGTGATGTACTTTCAATTGTTTTGATTCTAATGAGGAACATCGGCGCTGAGGGTAACCCTCAAAGCCATTGGAGACCTTGATTCACAAACAAAGGACTCTTTCTTCTAATAAACTACTCCTTCTACTTTTATTTATAAATCTTTCTAACATTTTTACCAAAATTAAGAAAAATTTTAAATTTCCTTACCCATATTAAATATACCAATTTTAAAATAAAATATTTTAACATTTAATAAAATTCCTTACATTTAAGAGGGGCAAAATAGTAAAAATAAATATAATTATTGAAATATTTTATAAATAGGATTGAAAAAAATATTCTCCCTTTATTTTATAAATATGACAAGAGAAGTACATATTTGCATGTTCTCCCTTTTTTAAACCAGAGAAAAAAAAATATGACGCTAACATGTTATTGGATGTGCTGCTGTTCATTCTTTAAATTTGCGCTTACTGCATTTTTCCTTTTTTTTTTTTTTTGTTCCTTTTTCTTTTTCGAAAGTGTTCGTTACATGTTGAAATTAAGCATATTCTCGGAAGCAGCTCCATATGGCCCCACCATAACAACGACTTTGCGGAACAAACAGTTTTGTGGTGGAGCATTATTCTATCTTCATGGAGGAAAGTAACCCTTCCTCCAAAGTTTTTAACAATAGTTAAAACATTAGACCAAATCGGATGATAGAACTGTCGATCAATCAGACTAATAACTCAATCAAATCAAAAAAATTATTTAAAAAGTTGAGCTGATTTGACTGCTTTGGACAGGAAATTGGACCCGCAATCAGGATTAAGTTAAAAATTGGATTCAGTTTTTAAAAATTAAACTGTTCAAAAACGTATCCTTTTTTATTTTTTTAAAAAATTATTAATTTTTTTTAATCATTTAATGTTATATTGTATCATGTAATTTGTTAAGTCATGATAAACTTAAAATATTTAGTTTTATTTTTAAGTGAAGTAATAATTTTATATTTATTTTTTATATTTAAATTATTATATATATATATAATTTTTTAATTTAATTATTATGTTATCAATTCAAAGCTATGAACCGCTGACTTTTTTAATTTAATATTTAATTCAGTTCTGAAATCATTGGTTTTTAACGTTCGGGACTTCAGGTTTATAGTTGTTTGATATATATATATATATATATATAATAAAATATGTATTTCTCTAGATAAAAAAATATGTAAATAATCTGTAATTATCCTCATACCTGGAATTCGATTGAAACAGGGAATTTGATTTCCGCTTGCAGCACTTATGCCTTTGAACCGACTTCTGGAATCGAATGCCTAGTTTTCCTGGTAATGATACTAGTGATACTACAAATATTATAATAACAAAATGACAGGAAAAGTTCTTAAAAATATAATATCTGATAATTTTTTTAAGTTTTTAGGAATTTTTTTATATTAATATGTTTTGTAAAATGAGTATAATGCTTCTATTTAAATAAAACCATGATAAATTTGCAATAGAAATTGTTTAGTCATTGCCATAAAAATTAGTCTTTATTTAAAATAAACTAGCCAACAATATTTGCAATACTTGAGTTTTAATTATTAAAAAATTTACAAGAAAAAATTATAATTAATTATCCTGTTTTAATCATTATCATAAAAAAAAGTAATTATTTAAATAAAAATATTCAATAATATTTATAATACTTAGATTTCAATAATTACAAAATTTGTAAAGCAAAAATTATCATTTCATATCCCATTTTAGTCATACTAAAAGAAAAAAAAATCATTACTTAAATAAAAATAATCGCTTATATATATATATATATATAGAATTAGAGTTATTATGTCATTTTACAAAAGGCATCAATATAAAAAGGGTCTCAAAAACTCGAGAAGAATTAACATATTCTGTGAGATCTTATTATTATTTACATGTTTTAGAAAAAATTTTCTATTGTTTTCACTAAAAAGATATATGATAGTCTTACGTCAAGATGGAAGGATTAGAGAATTAACCATAACTATGTAAGTGTGTGGTTAGCTCTTTCAAAATAATTTAAGCTATTTAAGCATTAATGATACGCTATAGTTTGTGATTTGGGTAAAACTCCAACCTATGGAATTTTATGCATAGAAAATTTAATTAATTTGACTTGTATATATTTGAAGAGAACATGGAGCCATTTTTGATGAAATTATAAAGGTAATGTACGAAGAAGAAATAGTAGAATGAAATGACAACATATTACTGAGATTTACTGAGAGAAATACGCGAGCAAATACTTGAACAATACAAACACCACTTACAGTAGGGGGAGATGAAAGAAGCATCTGTGAATGAAGGATAGAGAAAGAAGACAGTTACCTTATGGAATCGCTCTACTTGTTCTTTGCTGGCAGAGTGATGAGATTACTTGATCCTTTCAGGGTGTGATAAAATTACTGAAAGATTGCTTCTGCAACAGAAGCCTGAGGATGCTGATGAGGGGTAGAGAAGGATCCTTGGCAGATTTAATCAGGAATAAAGTGATGTGAGAGAACCTACTAGGGTGGTTCCAGTAATTGAAATTAAAAAGCTTTTTTTTTGGGGGGGGGGTTGTTGGTCGATCCATATCTTCTCCATATCATATGGGCCCAGTACACTCAGCTTTCTATTTTCTAAAACATTTATGAGTTAAAAGCGAAAAAATACAGACGAACCTTTTTTTAAAGGACACCTAACATTTTTAGGTGATGGATGGGGTAAGCATATTCTAATGTTAATAAAGAGGGTTGGAGAGTGTCTAAATTATTAAATTTGATTAATATTAATTAAAGTTGACTATTAAAAAATAAAAAAAAATATAAATTATAAAAACATCTATAACATTTTCCTTTATAAACTTTTGATATCACAAAGCTAATAACAATACTCTAGTATTCATTAAATTTATTAAGTAGGCCAACATTTTTTAATATTAAGTTATATTTTTTATAACTTCACCACAACATTAAGTTATTTTAACATATTTAAAAAGGTTAGATCTAGTAATTTAGAATAAATTTAACATGCTAATTTGAATAAATTTAAAAAAATTTAGTACTAGACTTGATAATTTATTTTTTTTATTTTAAACTTATTCAAACCGGCTAAATAAGTCCAAAAAAACCCAAGTCAAATCCAAACTTGAATAGGATGAGCCAAAATACCTAAATACTTTTTAATACTAATAAAATAAAATTAAAAATAGATAAAAACTGAACGATCTTCATCTTTTAGATAAAAAATAAAATTTATGAAAAAAAAATACAATAATATTTTAAAATTCGAGTATTTAAACCAGCTCAAATAAGTCCGAAAGTCAGAGTTGGCCTCTTTTATATAGGTAATGGGTATCCAAGTACTATTATTGACTTAATGATACTAGAAGCTTCTAGATAAAAAATTTATCAGTATTTTTGTACCTTTTACTTGCTTCTTTTTTTAATGATCAATATTAATAGACGTTAATCAAATTTAATAGTTTGGACAATTTTACACTCATTTTATCAAAGTTGTTGGGTTATCCACCCTTGGTGGATTAGGCCCATATAAAAGCTCAAATTGAGGAATGGGGCTCTTATGAGAATTATGAAAAACGTTTGGATTCAAAATGTGATTTATTTAGGGCCTTAAAATGTAATATTTTTCAACATTTGAATTTGAAACATGGGTGGTTGGAGAAACTGCCGCACGTTTCCATAAGATGTGGTTATGGGTGCGGTTTCAGTTGGTTCAGTTTTTGGATTTCTCTACGTGAAGAGAAAAACAAAACGCTCTCGGTTTTTGATCGGTCTCATTTTTCTCCTTACAAGGTTTTTCTCTCAGAGAGTGCGTTTGTTGTGTACCCGAATGAAGTTCGACTGGTGTAACTTTGTTCCCACATACGTACGTGTGAATTAACGACTCAAGATATGTTTTTCTTCCTCTATTTCTTTTAAAAGTTATGAATACCTTTACACTAATCTTCTTAAAAGATATTAGGCCCTCCTAAAATAAGTTTATGAGCATTTTTATTTTTTAATCCAAAATTTATTGAAGATACATAATGCTTGTTGAACTGTTGTAGCTGTTGTCGTTTTGTTTTTGGTGTAGTTTGTCTTTCCTATTTGTTGTTTAGCCTTGGTGCTTTCTGGATAAATAGTTGTGACATTTGAATTATTAAGCAATGCAAAGTATTATTCAGTGAAGTGGATTTTTCATTAATTGTTTGATAGGGGGATCTAGTAATCTATTAATGTCAGCAAAATTAAATTGAAATACTATGAATTAATTGATCAAGTTTCTTGCCCTTGTTGAGCTTGATATTTGAGATAGTTAAGATTATTTAAAAGTAGATAACTAATCAAACTATAATGTATTCCCATGCAATTAAGTATAATCATTACATACATAAAAGTAAAGTCAAAGGCTACAAGAAAATATCATATATTCATTTTTAAGTTTGCTATAATTTTATACTTTGAGATACTTTTCCTACAATTTTGCACTTCAGAGTTAAGTTTGAAATCAGGTTTGGGATGGTTTATTATTATTATTATTATTATTATATAAAAATATATATTATTTAGGTTTTGGGGTTAAGTGTGGGATAAATTATTAATTTTTATACGTATATAAAAATTATTTTCACTTATTTAAAATTCAAATATGATCATATTTAAATTTAAATTAATATCTATATATTTAAAGTTTCCATCCACCCTAAAAATATGCCGAGAATCTAGGTTCATATGATCAATTATATATATAGGAATTCAAATTCAAATTAATATATATATATATATTTAATATTTAGAAAAAAGAATTTGTGTGAGTATTTAGATCTATCCTCATGAGTTTTAAATTTCAAATTTTAAGCTAGATTAGTTTAAATTTTAAAATCCGGTGATTGGATTATATTGGCAATTTAAATTTAAATTTCCCTCCAATGCATATACAGTATATTTATAAATAAACATGCTTGGCTACAATTTCATTCTATGTTTCTAGTTTTGATTAATTTTAGTATCATTCATGAAACTATGTGCAAATAGTGTATAAAAATTATATTTCAATGGCCCTCATATATTTTCATTGCTAATGTTTACTTTGTTTTTTATTTGTTTACAACAACTCTACCTTAACGTTTCATTCCACTATGCCACTATCATTAGCATATAGGTTTCATACTAATCATGCTATCAACATGTCCAATCTAGAATGGCAAATCACAATTCAGGTAATTCATCCCTAGAGAATGCTTAGTTTAAATTTATCAAACAAATCAAATATTTAAGATGTCAAGTAAGCCTTTGTGACTATGATATTACTTGAAAATGATGCTAGTTTAATTTGTATATATTATTAACTAACTTATGTTTGTGCTTCCTTTTTATAAGGTGATGAAATTACCATAATTATTTGGAATCCCTTTATAAGATATTTCAATAATAGGTAGAAATTGGTAAAAATATAAATTTTTAAAGTTTAGTGTCTAAAGTGATAAATTGACGGCTCAAAATTTATGTATATATTAATATTAATCACCATCCTCATACTTTGGTTTTGAAATGATTATTTTGTTTGGATTTCTTAAGTTGAATTTTATTTTATTGATAATTCATATTCATTTCTCAAATACCAACCCATGCATGTGCTTCCTTCTTGCTATTCTATGTTTCGTGATTCTTTTTTTGTAATTATGTATTTCAGGAATCAAGTTTGAATACTGATTTGTGATTAAGATTAAACTAATGTTTTAATAATTTATACATATGAACTAATGAAATAGTTATAATATGTATATCTTTTAAATATAATATATTATTTTTATCTACATTCAACTAAATTTAAATCTTTGAAATTTAAATTTATTTAGTTGAAAATGTTGTTATAAACTCATGCATTGAATGAGAAGGCACTGGAACTAGCTCGCAAGCATAAGCAATGGCGGGTTTTTAGTCTTTTAAGATATAATCATTATTTTTTTTAAAGTACCCTTATTGATAAATGACTTTAGATTTATTATAGGATATTTAATATGGATAAATATGAAAAGATAGACTTAGTTTGAAAGTAGATAACTACTTTATTGAAAGGTAAAATTTAATTAAAAATAGCTTACATTTTTAATGTAAGAAGTGCATTTTTTTCATAAGTACCCTATTGAATAATTGTTTTATATTTATTTTAAAGTAAAATATTCTATTATATAGAGATAAATATAAAAAAATAATATTAATTTAAAATAAATAATTATTTTATTAATTTAAAATTCAGTTAAAAAAATATCTTTTATTTTTTAATAGAAAAGCATGTTTTTAAATATTTACAATATTTTATATTTTAAATATAATACTTAAAAAATTTTTTATGAATGGAAAGAAAACCCTAGACTGGAAATCCACTAACGCTACAAAACATGGTCCGCCTATGAAGAAAAAGGAGGCTGCACCTCAAAAGTCAGTCTTCCACTTTCAAAAGTTGCAGAATTATTGATGAAAGTGCGCATCTACATTTAATAATATTCCTTCCTTCCTCCCTCCTTTAATGCTTCAGCTGACCCATGTCCGACTTCGTGACAATGACACTTACCCCTCACAAAAGATGAAAAAAAAAAATTTAATAATAATTTTAAGTGATTACTGTCATAACCTATATTCAAATATAAAAGAACTTATAAGGTTGTGAAATTTTTGGAGAGAGAGAATTCTAGAGCTTTCAACAAGGGTCCAATATGTTTTAGAATGTTCTAGAGGCATCTAAAACAAGTTAGAATTATCTAGAGAAATTTAGAAAGATCTAGAAGTTTCTAGAAGGTTCTAGAAACTTATGGAGGAATGTGGAGATATCTAGAATATTCTAAGATGTTCTAGAATATTTCACACATATCTTGAAGGATAGTCTCTAGAAACTTCTTTGTAAATATCTAGATATTTGTTATAGATATTTTTATAGAATATTCTAGAGATAGAATGTACACCATATGATCAAATCAATCCCAACCGTCCATTAAGGAGGTGGGAATTTTTTAGAGAAAGGAAGAGGCCTATAAATACCTCTTACCCTTCATTTGTAAACACAAGCAACTCAAGCATAGTGTAAAAGCTCTCAAAGTTCATTCACTCAAGCTCTCTACTCTCTACTTGTGCATCAAGCTCTCTTAGCCTCTTTGCCTACTTGTGGGATTCGGCTGACTTAGCAAAGATCAAGAGAGGGATCAAGCTAAGGCTGGTATGGTTCAAGGGAAGGGAGTTCCAAGGCCGTGACAACGTGGTATCAGAGCCAAGGTTTGAGGGAGCCGTGGTTTCAATAGTGCTACTAGTAGGCAAGAATGTCGGGTGTGACTGAGGAGACTCTTGCTCACGATGAGGAGAGGGGAAGGGAATCCCAACCTCCACATTAGGGTGGCAAGAAGGCACGAGGCACTAGTAAGGTACGTGCAAAAGACCTTACTATACTCTCCATCAAAATTGATACTTTAGAGAAAGCTATGGAAGAGATGGTGGTTAGAGTAGAGAAGGTTGAAGGTGACATGAGTACGTTGGAGAACCACACTTTCAAAGAGCTTGAAGGGGTAAAGAGTAGTGTGGATGCCTTGCAAAACTCAGAGGATCAATGGGAGGATGCCGTTAAATCCTTGGAGGTGAAGGTGATGGAGGCTATCACCGCAATGCAACAACAACTCAACACTCTCAAGACTTCCTTAGAGGCAAAAGGAAGGAATCCACTATTGGATGGAAATAGTGGAATCAGGAAAGTGAGAATGGATCTTGCCAAACCAAAAGAATTTAAAGGTGTATGAGATGCCCAAGAAGTTGAGAACTTCTTATGGCACATAGATCGCTACGCCAACACCTTGGGGATAACAGATGATCAAATCAAGGTACGTACTGCTGCTTACTTCCTTACTGATAATGCAATGTTATGGTGGCGAAGGAAGCATGCAGACATAGAGAAGGGGCTTTACACCATCAACACGTGGGAAGATTTTAAGAAGGAGTTGAAGAGACAATTCTATCCGGAGAACGTGGTCTATGTAGCTCGCAAGAAGTCGAGAGAGCTTAAACATAAGACCACTATTTCGAACTATGTGCAGGAATTCACCTCTTTAACTCTTCAGATTCCAAATCTGAGCAGTGAAGAGGTCTCTTCTATTTCATTGATGGTCTTCAAAATTGGGCCAAGCATGAGTTGCAACGACGGTGTGTCAAGACCATCGACGAAGCCATAGTGGTCGCTGAGAGTCTCTCAGAATTTCAGAGGGAAAGAGGTGAGTCTCCTAAGAATAGATTTCCTAACCCTAATCTTGAGAATGGTGGGGGAGGAAACGGTAAAGGGACAAACCTTGAAGGGAAGGTGACTAACAAGGGAGACACTGGGAAGGGATCCTAGACAAAGCAGAAGGAGAAGAGGGAACTTAGCTGCTTTGTATGTCAAGGCCCCCATAGGATGAAGGATTGCCTGAAGTTGGGGTCATTATCTGCTTTAGTGCAAAGGCAAGAGGCGTAAGAGGAAGAGGAAAATCCTAGGATAGGATTAATCTAACTCCTTAACACTTCTAAAGCCCAACCTTCACATGGCAGTAGGTTAATGCATGTGAAGGCTAAGCTAAATGGGAAGCCTGTCAGCATCATGGTAGATATTGGGGCTGACCACAACTTCATTTCTCCAGAAGAGGCTAAGAGGATAGGTCTCAAAGTTGAAAAGGGAGGAGGTTTATTAAAAGTCTCTAATTCTCCTCCTCAGCCCTTAGTTGGCATTACTTGAGGGGTCGAGCTATGTCTTGGGGATTGGCATGGAAAGGTGGATTTCTCAGTTGCTCGTATGGACGACAACAAGGTGGTACTTGGTTTGGAGTTCATGCAAAAGGTAAAAGCCTTTATCATGTCATATCATAATGTATTCTGCATCCTCGAGGGAGGAGTTGCTCGTACGGTACCCACTTCAAGCGGTGGAATTTCACGATTATCAACCATGCGGGTACTAAAGGAGGATAGCATGTCAGGAAGGCCAAGGATGATCTTATCTCAGGGAAAGATGAATCATAAAAGGACCAAGAAGAAGAAGGATCCTTGCAGGAAAAATCCTCAACACATGAATCAAGTTAGTGACGAGGGCGTCACTGGATTAGGTGGGGGAGAATGTCACAACCTATATTCAAATATAAGAGAATTTATAAGGTTGTGGAATTTTTGGAGACCTCCAGAATAATGGAGAGAATTCCAGAGCTTTCAACAAAGGTCCAATATGTTCTAGAATGTTCTAGAGGCATCTAGAACAAGTTAGAATTATCTAGAGAAATTTAGAAAGATCTAGAAGTTTCTAGAAGGTTCTAGAAACTTATGGAAGAATGTGGAGATATCTAGAATATTCTAAGATATTCTAGAATATTCCACACATATCTTGAAGGATAGTCTCTAGAAACTTTTTTGTAAATATCTAGATATTTGTTGTAGATATTTTTATAGAATATTCTAGAGATAGAATGTACACCATATGATCAAATCAATCCCAACCATCTATTAAGGAGGTGGGAATTTTCTAGAGAAAAGGGGAGGCCTATAAATACCCCTCACCCTTCATTTGTAAACACAAGCAATTCAAGTATAGTGTAAAAGCTCTCAAAGTTCATTCACTCAAACTTTCTACTCTCTACTTGTGCATCTAGCTCTCTTAGCTTCTTTACCTACTTGTGGAATTCGGCTGACTTAGCAAAGATCAAGAGAGGAATCAAGCTAAGGCCAGCACGGTTCAAGGAAAGGGAGTTCCAAGGCCGTGACATTACGCTGTATCAACAAATAGTGTTTTAATTATTTTTATCAATCTCGTCAATATTAATATAATAAAAATATAAAAAATAAAATAAATAAAATTTTAAAAATAATTTTTAAATAAAAAATAAATAATATAATATTAATTTTTATCTTTTACTTTTTACTTTTCAAAAATAATTTAAAAATTTTAATTTAAAATAAAATAATTTCATCAATTAATAATTTATAAAGTAAATTAAATTATATTTTTAAAAAGTAATTAATATCTAGAATCGGAGGAATATGTATATGTAGTTTTCTTACTATCAATGAATATATAAATATATATATTTTTTTAATAAGAGAAAGGAACTCAGCCAAAGCGCGCACTGAGGATTTCCACGACAATTATTATTATTATTATTATTATAAAAAGCGACTGACGAGGCGAAATTTCCAGGTCAACACTGGAATGGGTCTCCTCAAATCAAAACCTTATCTTGTTGCAGTAGAATATCGCTACCCTGAATCAGATTAATGGCCTCCTCTTGGGAATCCAATGCTTCTGCCACTTTGTTCATTTTCATGTCCCAAGCCGTTGTCAAACCCTGACAAAAGTGCCCTGCTCTCTGCGCTTAGAGCATCTGACCAGGCACGTACACATACCTCCTTGGACTTGCGGGGAAGCAAAAATTGCATAAGATATCCCACAAAAATTCATTTGTTAAAAAAAATAATAAAAAAATCCTTTTAAATTATATAAATAATAATTTAATTTTTTAAAATATGAAAATTCTACTGAAATTTTTTAAAAATCTCTATATCAATAAATTTTAAATTAAAAAAATAATTTTATCTTTATTGATAATTTTATTATTTTTTGTTCAATTCTTATAAATTTTTTTTAAAAAAGTTGTTATTTTTAGATAAAAGTTATAAATAGAGATTGTTATATTGAGAACTTTATTTTTAGTAATAAAAATTACACTTGATAAGTTATAATTTCTTATTTAATTCTTGTGATTCACATAATAAAAGTTATTATTCCTTAAATAAAAGTTGTGACTAATATTTATTTTTTTTGATAAGTTGTGATCGCTTGTTCAATTTTTGTAATTTACATAAAAAATTTTATTCTTTAAATAAAAATTATTATTGAGGTTTGTTATTTTCAATAAGTATAAAATAGTTTTTTCACTTTAAAATTGATTGACACAAAAGTTTATAAGAACTTTAATGAAATTATGATATTTCAAATATTAGATTGTCATTTATATATTTTAGGGAATGTATTGTCATTTTTCCTAAAACATTTCACTTTCCCCTATCATTTTAAACAAATTTACTTGTCCCCTTAAAAAATTCACTTATCCGATTAAAAATTCATGACCTATAAGACTAAAATCTTATCATTGTGTTATAAACTTAAATGACAGTAGATTCAGAATGGTTGAGTAATACTTCTTTTTAAAAAAAATTTATAAAAATTTATCATAAAAAATTTTCTTCCATACAAAAGAGACATATATATTTTATTTAATAAAAATAAAACACATGCATGATTCTAATAAATAAAAAAATTATTTATTTAAAGAGATTTTTTATTTTATTAAAATTTTATATCTTATGCATTTTTTATTATTTAATTTTATTACAGTATATCCTTTATACAATTTAATAAATATTCAAAATTATTTTTTATAAAAATATTGATATTTATTTTGAGTATAAATTATGCCTTTGGGTCTGCCACTGCAAACGACCTTGCTGGTTATGTAAGCTGCAACAAAAATACCTCCATATGGTTGCCAAGAGGCACCCCCACCCACCACAACCGCTCTTCTATTGTGTTACAGAAAAAGCACCATCAATAACGTTCAGTAAAAAGCATCCCTATGGAGGAGCAACCCAATATGTCATAGGTCCGTTGGCACATGACCATACCAATCTTCTTCCTAAATCCCCACGGAACTTCAACATTGCATTCACTTGGGCCATTGTAGCCTTATTCGTCATGTTTTCCCCTTCAACGACTTGTGCTTTCCTCTCTTCCATACTAACCAGAGTACAACCGTGAACAAAGAGCTTCACTTGGTAAATTTCTCATCACCCGAATGATGCAAGTTCCATTGGAGCCATCTTGATTAGTCCATATTAAAGAAGATGCCATGTCCTTAAATTTAGGTGTAACCACGGGATATGCATAAAAAACTCACATCCCTTTAGCTTTAACTCAATAAAATTCTAATTTTAAACCACATGAACATATTTATCATAAGGTTGTAGGATGTTTTCAATATTTGTCATGCAAACAGAAGTTTTAATATTTTTGTATAAATTTTAGCAAAACTTTCTCTTTAAATAGAACCTTTTAAAAATTTTATGATAAAGTTTTTGAGCACAAAACAATAGCAAGGAGCTCTGCACTTTCAGCAGGCAAAACAATATAAATAATGAAGTCAAGGACCCTGACTATAACATTTCAAAAATTAAATGATGGGTTTATAAAATTAATTGAGGATTGATTAAGTAAATTGTTGAATTAATTAAGTAATTGTGTGTTCAGATCACTAATGGACTTATTGAAATATTGGCAGTGATAAGGTTAGGCTAGGATGGATATTGGCCAATTGGGCCCAAATTGTGGACTCAAATCATGACTTGGGTCATTGATCCATTCGTTGGGTGGATGCATGGTGCTTCATAGTGAGTGGACTAGATTTTAGTTAAATTGAATGTGTTCTTGTGTTCGTAACAAAAAAGGAAGGAAAGAAAGAAAGAACGAGGAGGGCGACGAGCAGGGAGCTATTGACTGTTAGGGCTTGAGTTCTTTAGCACTTAGGAAGCATTTTCAGCTAGATAACACCAATGTATGCCTTCCTAATCACTTCCCCTACCTCTCTACTTGAATTTGCTGTGGTTTTGGGTGAATGTGGATGATGATGTTGTCTCTCCTTAGGTTGTAATTGGACCAATTGAGTTTATTTAAGCCAATAGAGTTAATTTAGGCTTCTGTACCTATGGTTAGTGATGTTATGATGATTTGGAATTGGGCTCCAGGGCATGGACAAACTCTAGCCTCAAATTTGATCAATTTGAGTAATGTGGCACTAAATTAGTGTTATTTAGCTTTAGGGAAGTTAAAGGGAGCTAATGGAAGCTTGTTAAGGCTTTGGTTATGCCAATGATATAAGTTAGAGGTTGTGCGTATCTAGTTAGAGATAAAAGGTTGTGGATATTGTTGCTCAGATATTCATTGACAAAGTGGAAACTAAAGGAGTGCATAAATTCCACAGTAACCCTTTTTGGCAACAAAAGGATTAAGGTAATTGGATAATTTAATCCTTTACTCGTTTGTTTGGGTGGTTTATGAGTTTTTGTGAAATTTAATTATGTTGTTTTGGTATGTTATTATGTGTATAAAAGCATGTTTATGGTTTTAGAAAATAATGTGAAGTGGGGTAATGGTTTTGGAATTGAATGTATCTATACAATGTTGTAAAAATGGTTTTAAAGAAATTATTACTATGAGTTGATCACTAATTTTTGAAATGTATGGAAAGCCTTATGTTGATTTTAAGAACATGAGAATATGCATAATAGCTTATATTGTCTTGTGAGGCATGATCATATTGTGAGAGGGTGGGAGTTCACCTAGGGCGATACCTTAAATCCTTATGGTACATACTAACATCGCAAGTGGCCCCAATGATTAGCTTTATATATTTGTTGGAAGTCTTATCTCACTGTGAGTGGTGGTAGGTAGGCATACAATATCCCAAGAATTCGTAAAGGGGGAAACTAAAGTACTAAAAACTAAACTAGTTATTGAATAAGCTGAGGTCAAAGATAAGGGGTTAGGAGTTTAATCAAAGGTCTAATCGGAATTAGACCGATCATAATAAAATAAAATAATTAAATAAAATACATTAATCATCAATATATCCATTCATATTCAAGACTTAATATTTTATACAGAACAACCTTCATAACTCACACCAGTAAGCTATTAATATGAATATATTTTTGATTATATAGTTATTATTTTATATCATGATATAAGAAAATAAATTTTAAATAAATAATAATTATACAATCAAAATAAAACTTGGAAAGTCAAACTCATTGCAATAGCATGTAACATCCAAAATTTTGATATGGTGATTAATTAGTAATTAAGGGTAAAAATTAGTGAATAAGTGGATTAATTAAGTAATTATGTTTCTAGATTTGCTAATAAATGTTTTGAACCATTGGACAGCTTTAGGGTTAGGCTAGAATGGAGATCGGATAGGATCAAGATAGGATGGTATGAGATAAGTAAGAGTTTTTTCACTGTGCCACATGCCATGACTTATGCGTGCTACGCTATGGTGCATAGCACTTAAATTAGGTTGAAAAATAGAAGGAAAATTTGTGTTTTTGAAGGAATACAAAGGAAAAGAAAAAGTGGTATGCTAGGGCAATCTTAGGGGTGATCTTAGAAATTGTTTTGCACCATCAAACTTGTAGGTAAGTGTCTTATCTCTCTTCTCTATCTCCTCATCTTGATTTTAAAGAATGTAGAGTGAAAAAGTTTTGATATGAGTTGAAAGAGCTAGGAATCCATGTGTTAAGTGTTTCATGTGGTTTCAATAGCTTGGTCTAGGTTCCTTGGACTAGGGGCAAGTGACTTTGTGAGTGTGTAGTGGTTAGAAGTGGGAATTAAAATGAGCTCTAATGTGAATCTAGGGTTTTGAGACTTCTTGAGTTGAACTATGTTGTGATTTTGCTAAGTAGAGATTTGAGGTAACCAAATAATTTGTATTATTTATTAACTTATAAAAGTTGTTTACAAGATTATTTGTAAAAATTTATAGTAAATTGTATATGTATATATATGTTTTTAAAGAATGTCAATGTATGTTAGTCAGAATGTGTACGTGGTGACAGTTGTGTCTCTTGGCACATGATGAATTGAACATCATTTCATGGAAAATAATATGTGCATGATCTAGTAGTGATATGTGGTGCATGTTAGTAAGAGTAGGAGTTCACCTTACTAGGGATAGTGAAGATTAAGTCCATATGATATTGTTGACACCTCAGGATGCCAGGTACTGCTTATACTCTCCTTTATGCTCGAAAGGGTGTGGTGTTGGAGAATTACTCTCCTTAGTGCCCATAAGGGTGTAGTGTTGGAGATTATGCTTCTTAGCATCTATAAGATGTGGTGTTAGAGTAATAACACCCTATTTACTTATAATAAGAGGAATTTGTAGTCCAAAAATGGATTAAGATGCCTTGGCCATGTAGCCATACCATGAATTGGGAGCTTGGATCGGACATGCGGTTTGGTCATATTGGTAGCCTACAGGTTCAGTCGGGAGATCGAAGGTTTGGATAGTATGATCATGCATTCTATTATGATGATGTTATTGGTTGAATTCATGTGTATATACCTACTTTAATAATTTGTTTATAACCTAGTATGTTAATTGATAATATAGATTATTTTAGTTACTGAGATTTTTATCTCACCTCAAGGTTACTATTTTACAAGTTTAGAGTCAGACAGAGTAAAAGGGAAAGAGTCAGGGAAAGACTAGCTATCTAGTTACACTTTGTAATGCTTTGCATATCTTTGAAATGTGTACATGTTTGTAAATATTTAATATTTTGTGTTGCCAACTAGGAATGCATATATTTTTAAGAAATTGCACTTGTATGATAATATATGTTTATTGTATTTTAGCCTGAACTTGTATATGTGGTGATTATGTGGTGATTTTTGTAGTGATAGGCTAAAATATTAGTACAAGTACGAGAATATTATAATTTATGGTGATTAGTTATGTGATAATATAGGAACAACATTACGCTTATATAGCGTACTTGAGAATTTTGGGCCTAATGCAAATCTATGTCAAAACAATATAAAATTAGGCTAAAATATTGTTACAAATGAATGTGGTGAGATATGAATATGATGTGTAGGAATGATTTGGCCCAGTAGTGATAGTTTGTAGTTTTGAAGTATTTGGCCCTATTATGTGAAATCAGGCCTTAAGTGGCCAAATCTTGTATTTGATATTTTATTATATGTTTGATTGGACTTGGTTCAAACCCCAAATTGAGTTAGTGGTATAAAGGTTGTAGTTTGAGCACTTTGATGTATTAAAATAGTTTTAAATTTGAATTTTTGCATCTGGCTATTTAAATTTTGCATACAATCTTATATTTTAATGAAACTTGTACCATTAGTTAGATATTTGAACAAGCTTCATATGGGTGCTTGAATCACTCCAATTAGATTTTGAATGTGAAAATGGTGCACATTGAAAATTAGTACATAAAAGCTGTCATGGCAAAGTACGTGTGATGTGGTGCAAGAAGCACATGCCATAGACATGATATAGAGGTAAGAATTGTCCTCTCTATACCACATGTTGTGATGCATGGAATGCATGCCTTGGCATTTGTGTTAGAATGTATAAAAATGACATCTTTGACCCTTGTTTTCATGTGATTTATTCTATTATTTGTTATCATGCTTTGTAGGATATTTTAAGCATTAAGTTTGAGCTCAAATGATGTTTTTGAAGGGTTTTTGGGATCCCAATTAATTTTAAAAGTTTTTTCTAAACTATATGTTATTAATACTTCTATGATTGGATATGCTTAGGGAGGCTTAACTACCTCCTAATTATATTGATTGATTATTGTGTGGTGATTAATGGTAATGTTGAGGTGAACATTATATAATACCTCTTTCTCAAAAAATGAGAAGAGTATTTCCATATCAAATATTTACAATCATACTTTTATCCTCTAGTTCTTATACTTATTCCCTGTTTAAAAGAATATCACTTGCAGGCAAGTCACATCTCAACTTTCTTTACTCTTTTCTCTAATTCACCTTTTCGTTTCCATTACTTTCACTCTTCCATCCTCATTTTATCATCTATCATCTTTCATTTTATCCACTTTTTCTACAGATTTACTTTACTATTTGAGAGAGAATCCAATAAACCTAGGCCCAGACTTTCTTCTTCAATTTTGTTTGGTTGTCCTTCTTCATGTCATTAAGTATGCTATATCCATCCTAGCTACTACTTCCTTGCCTCCTCAGGCCAAGAAGGATGCAAAAATCAAAGGTAGGAAGGTCGTTGATGAGTTTAGGTTCATGGGTGAGGGTTTAATTGAGATCAATCAGGTGTGCCAAGTGCTATCTTTAATGTAGAAGGATAGTCAAATGAAAAATACTAAGAGAGTAATAAGAAAGGCATGCATCATTCAGGCTTAGTTCTTTCATCTGATTTTGTCATTCTGATCTTATTTTTTTTGTAAGCCCCAAGAAAATAGCATTTTGAGGTTTTAGAGAGGAAGAAGCATTGACATGTTTAACTTGATCGACCTGTGGGGTTGAATGAGTCTATCCAATTTTTCTTAGGTCACTTAGGTTGACACAGGTTGCCTTCCAACTTAAAAATACAGCAAACTAGAAAGGACACATAGCCGGTTCGCTAATTCACTAGTTTGACCAGCTGGTCTTGTTTGATTTTCTAAACTATAGGGGAATTTGTGGTCTGAGAATAGGTATAGGCTCCTTTTGCTAGGTTGCTTCTTATAATTAGTAAGCTTGGGGAAGCTTAGTTGTTACATCCCAAATTTTTAATTTGAGATTAATTAAGATAATTAAGGTTAATTAGTGAAATAATGAGTTAATTAATTTTGTTGGGTTTTGGGGTCACTAATGGGGTTGTTGAATCATTTGGATTGCTTTAGGATAGGCTAGGATGCTTATTAGGCTAGTCAGAACCTAAGAGAAGGCCCAATTCACATTTGGGCTAAACTAAATCATTCGCTATGGTGGGTAGTGACAGATTCACTAAATCTATTGTGAGCTACTTGTGACACAAGAGAAAATAAAGGGAGAAAGAAAGGGTGATGAAGGAGAGCAAGTATTTACTTTGAGCTAAGTTTGAGCTAGGCAAGTGGAAAGAATTTACTGTTAACTCCCAAAACAGTACTAAGTTTCACACTATATAGATAATCGTCAACCTAGTTTGATTCTCTTGAGGATGCTTACTATGATTAATTAAAGCTAACCAATGTTAATTAAACTATTCAAAGGCTTGATTAATTTTAATTTTATTTTTTAAAAATTAAAAAGAAAGCCTTAAAACTAAATTAAAGTGTTTTTAGTGATTTTTTATGGAATGGTAGGATCTTAGAGTTGGAGTAGTGAGTGATTCATTGGCTTAAAAGTTAATTAAATTGGTGTTAGATTACTTTATCCTCTTGGTCTAAAATGAAGAAAACTAGGAAAATTATCTCTAACCTCTTAACCTTCCCAACAACCTCCTTAAGTCTTAGATTAAGGTCCTTAGTTTAATTAATTAGGTTGGTTTTAAGTATTGACCAAGTGTGATGTGAATTATACATAAGTAATATGGCCCTTTCCCAAAAAGCATGTAAACTCCTAAGATTATGGTGAGAAAACAAGAAATTAAGCATCAACCACTCAAGATTATGATGTAGAAAATGCAAGATGAGGCATTAATGGAAATCTCAAGATTATGATAATATCTACTAATGTAACAAAGTACCAAATGCAAAAACATAATCAAATCATGAAGTTCTCAACAATAAACACAAAAGAACCAAGATCATGGCTCAAATACATGATGAAATAATCTAAAATTAGGACCTTATAACATCAAGACATTGATGAAAACTAGGGTAGTGTAATTAAAAACTAAAGAGATGTTAAGTGTTCGACCTCATCCTCGTCCTCTTCCTTTAAGATCCACAAGCCCCTTAGCCTTCAAACTCCATGGAAGACCTCTTCTTCATGCCTTGGCCAAACTGAAACTCACCTACCATTGGAAGTAAAAGCCTTGGATGGATGAATGTATGAATTGATAGAGACTAGGGTTTTATGTGTATTTCTTAGTGTAATGTAGGTGATATGTAACCTCTTTCTGTATCCATCAGATATAGGAGAAGATTAACTAAATCACCACATTAATAAAAAACTTAGTTTGAAAAGTTTGGGCCCAAGACTCATTTTGCGAAGTCATCAAAATCACAACACATAAGCTTTACATAGTAGAAGCAAGTTACATGCATTCATAACACTAATTGCATGCATTAAAAACCATAAAAAATAGGTTAGAATATTGGCCATGCACCGTCACGTGTAATACATGCGTTATAGCATATGGCATAGAGTCACACGCCCAGTTCTCATCTGTGAGGCCATGGCATGCTAGTCTAAATTTTTTTACTGTTACTTGACAGCAAAATGATGAACGTTCAATGTGCATCATTTTCACATACAATGTTTGATCAGAGTGATTCAAGTGCCCACACATAACTTATCTCATAAGCAAGCTAATGAGATATGTTTGGACATGATCTAATAGTCCAATAAAAAATTGGACACTTGGGGTGTAAAAAGTCACTTTTTAAAAGAATTTTGTGCACCCAAGCATTCAATTTGATCCATTTGTCTCATTAGACTGCATAAGGCTTTAAACCAAGCCTAGAAGGATCTAACACACCTGATTAACCACTACAATTATATATGTACATCAAAATCTAGCTATTCTACAACCCTTTTTCATATTTCACAAAATTTCATCACTCAACACATTTTGGCCTATTTGGCCTTTTCTAATTATATATTTACATATATCCACATAACATAATCACAACTCAATCGTAGCCCTAAATTACTCATTTCATCATAATTTTATATATAGGCTAAGATTCACCATAAATCTCTACAATCTTATCTAAACATAACTCAAACATGCATGCAATCTCCTATGGCAACTTATTTACATATTTACTCAAGTTTTCGGTTCATTACACAATACTCTGAGTTAACATGGCTTTAACAACTCTAAGATGATCCTGACTCTTTTCCTTTACCTTGATCACTGCATTGTCATGTAAAAATATAGCTATGGGGGTGAGATAAAAATCTCAGTAATAGAATAACTCATTATTGCTAACTATCCCATGAATTATATGGAAGCATAGCCTAATATATATCATCAAGCATAACTTGTATCACATATTTCATTTCAAATCATCCATATAAATCATCCCATTTCTTTTACTAGTTATTTCATCACTTTTGACACTATAATAATTACTTTCACTGCTTTTTCACTCATAGCATGATCATTACTGACTGAACCTCTAAATCACCCCGACTCAAAACTATAGGCTCGCTTTAGACAATATACGATATCATTGGCCTTAAGCTCACCTTTAGTGGTAGAATCAACCAGCTAAAGGTGCTCTATCTCACTTTCAAACTATAGTTTCTCCTAATACACACAATGGGGTGTTATTGACTCTAACACCGTATCACACAAACACTAAGGAATCTAAATCTCCAACATCATATCTCAATAGGCACTAAGGAGATTATCTCCAATACTATACCTCGAAAGGCATTAAGGAGGTATAATTCTCTAACACTGTACCTCATCGCGCACTAAGGAGAATATGTCATATGGTCTTATTACCACACTCCACACAAGTGAACTCCCACCCCTATGATCATGCTTTTTGAACCAATCATAGGTTCCACATTCACACATGTATCTACAACACATAACATATGTGTGTGTGTGTAAAGTATGAAATCACATATTTTCACTTATCTATTTAATCAAAAGCCATTTTCATGTAACATTCACATATTTCTATAAAACATGTTTAGTTTAAAACCATTTCATGCAATAAATAGCATACTCACAAACAGTTACAATAAATAGTCAAATAAAGGAAGTTATTCGGTTACCTCAACCCTTCTATAACTAGAAAGGTTACCCATGAATTTCAATTACCATTATAGCTTATCATAAGCTTCCTTTCTCAACTCACATGTACAATTTTTCAATCTAAACACAATTGGCACAATTTAGTCAATTAGTCTAATTTGACCAAAAGTATATAATTGCTACTTATGGCTACATTTAGTCATCTATTCCTTTCCACTTATCTGTTTTAGGTATATTACTATTTAATTACTACTTTACATCACCTCAACTGGTCTCATTTTACTCAAACATGATTTTCACCCTAAAATCTCAATGAATTAAGGCCAAATTGAGCCAAAACTCTATCGTTTAGCTCTAAACTAGTCGTAAAGCTCTATTTTAAATCCCAAGAACCTTTTTACTACTAGTGGGAAAGAATCAAACCCTTAAAATTTCACCGATTCAATTTCTCTTTAACTTATATTTAGAGAAATTTGGGTAGAATGAAAAGTAAGAGTTATATATAGCTTACTTGACAAGTTACTAATTAGAAGTACCTTCCACAGCTTTGAAATTTATTGCCTTATTAGCCAAGCCTTTCTCCTCTTTACCCTTTCATGTTTTCTGATTTCAACTCTTTGAACTTCACCTAGATTTCATGACTTAAGGGGTCATTTTCTGGTCCATGCACTGCCACACTTGCTTCAACCCAAAATGTAATCCTCTCACCCATATCTATTCATTTAACATCCCAATGAGTCAAATCATCACATTATCACTCAAAACCTTAATCACTTCACAATTACCAATTTACTCTTAATTAACAGCTAATCATAAGATTAAGAAATTTAGGATGTTACATGAGAAACAAAATTTGTGAAGAGAGATGGAAGAGAAGAGATGAGAGAATGATAAAAATGAGTAGATAAGTGAATGAGATGAGAGATGGACAAAATTGCTCCATCCTTGAATTAGTATGGATGTCGTGTGAATGGTGAGTGATGTGTATGTGAGTTAGCTAAAATTATGTGTGTGGATCAAGCATAGAATGAACTTGGACACAAAGATGGTTAGGTTTAGATTAGAAGGGAGGCATATTAGCTGATTTTAAGATAATTTTGTTGGCTATAAATATAATTTCCAAATCACAAAGTCAAAACAAGGTTTAAAGAGAGAATATGAGTTTCCTAATTAGGAAATTTGAGTGATGTGGTGCCATATGCTTGTCATTTTGAATTTGAATTTAAATTTTACAGTTCATTCTCCTCTTCTTGCAAGGCCTTGCAAGCCCAACTCCAACCTAAAAGCCTTCCTTGCTTGCCTTTAGCCCAATTGACACAAGTCCAAGTGCACTTATTCACCCAAGTCATAAAATAACATTTGATTTAATCCAATAATATATATGTGACAAAATAAATTATTTTTTACACAAGAGATTAATTATTTAAATGTGAGAATATTTATAAATTAAATTCAAGAGCAATTTAATGTGATAAGCATAATGTAACACATGCACATGCAAAGTCCAAACTAGGGCCACCAAGTCAACAACCCTAAAACGTGACTTTTATGCAATATCTCCCAAACCAAAATGAATTTTTGAAAAACAATTGAACCATGATGAATCTAAGAAAAAAATGACATTTAGTTCAATAAAAACCCAATTTTATATAAAAGTGTAAATTTGGACCAAAATACCCCTAGTGCATAAACTCACCCCTTAAATAATTTTATGACTTTTAACACCAAGAATACACATAGTTAGGGAATCTATCATGCAAAATACATAAGTATTAAATGTATGGGTAAAGTGTGTAAATAATGTGTCTAATTAGCAAGCTTCTTTTATGTAATGTTCTCCCTGACATTACTAACTATACCACACTTGGTAATTAGTGTTAGATAGGAAGGCGCAGCGAAAGATTAAAATTTTTAAAGTCCTTATCCTGATATGGATCGAACAAAGTTGTTTAAGTCAAGGTAGATAGAAGAGTTATCTTTTAATTCTTCAAACTTGGTGCACGTTCTCTTTAAGAGTTTGGATCTCAGGAACTGACAACATAGATCTTCTCTCTCATTAGTATCCACACGAATAGCTCTTTAACTTGAACAGTGTGCTAATGCTCTTAGCATCTGTTCTTCTTTAGACATTATTTTTCCTTTCTACAGGGTGTTTCGTGGCTCTCAGAGTATTTTTACTGTCAGAACTTTTCTTACTCTCTCTTCCTTCATAAGAACGTCCCTATTTATATATATATATATATATATATTATATAGATAAGGGTTTTCTCTTTCACTTAAAAGCTCACGAAAATTTAATTAAATTTATCTCATAAATTTAATCTATAATATCATATCTAATTTAAATTTATCTTATAAATTTAAATTATAAAACTACATGATATTCTCTCTCTTATCATGTTAGTTATTAAATTTAATCTATCATATAAAATTAAATTTAAAATTAACATAACATAACATAACATAACATAACATAACATAACATAACATAACATAATATAATATATATACACGAATATATATATACATATATATTTTGAAATATATATATATGTATATATTATATAATCTATATTTAATTTTATATATCATATACATGTATCATATATATATATATATTGATATATATATATATATACACATATATGGGTATATATATTTCGAACACACACACACACACACACACACACACACATATAATTATATTTTAAATTTTATATTTTATATAAATATTCATCAAATAAATATTCAAATATATATATAAAATTCATTCACCCTATATTACATTCATTGAATCTAGACATATTCTAGATTCAATGAACTTGGACATTATAGCTCAAGTTGGGATGTTCTTGTGTGCGACCCTATAAGCCTATATGAAATTGGCAGTAGGCTAATTACGCTATTAGGCCATAAGTCACAAATAATCTCTAGCAAGACATTGTAACTACCCAATTTACATGGGGATTGATGATCTAATGTAATCTATCATGCAACCATATCACATCTCTTTTGTCACGCGATATTTCGGTCAAGTACGAGACATGAAATTGTTATTCTCCTTTACCTGACCGTTACTTTCTCGATCTCTGAGTAGACTGACAGCAGCAATGGAAAGACCCTTTTCATTCTAGTATGGCCATACATTTTCTCAGTCTTACTCATCGAGGGGCCTAATAATATCTCTCACTTAATGTGAGGGACAAATTCCATCTTGACTACTTATATTCCTCTGGATGAATATCACTAAACTTAATTATAGCCTTTATGATCACCCGATCAAAGGTGACTTTTAACTAGGTTAAAGTTCAGTGATCATCATGTAGGAATCCATGATGATCTCAAGTCAAAGGGCTTAGTGATATAGTTACATGTGAGATAAGCTTATGACTTGTACCATGCAGCTTTCTCATAGCAGGTCGGTCCAGCACCTTGTACTCTTTTAAGTGCCTATGACTTTAATTTGTATCTCTATAATTAATCAAAGTCATACTAGTCTTGTTTCATCTATGATCCCTCAAAGACGATTGACTAGGGACATTTAGGATAATCACTATAGTTTGTCTAGGGATACAGTTATCATATTGAACATGCAATTGTTATGATAATAAAAGAGAAATTCATTAAATAACAATGTGCATAGTACAATGATTGGCCCTAGGGCACAATTTCTAACATCCTCCCACTTGCACTAGGTATAATCATTAATTTGTCTAATTCCCATTGTCCTAACATGATGCTCATGCTTTGCTTGTGCAAGAGGCTTTGTAAGAGGATTAGCAATATTGTCTTCTATTACTTTACATATTTTTATATCACCTATATCATTGATCTCTTTGATAAGGTGGAAACGCCTGAGTGTATGCTTAGTCTTTTGGTATGACCTTGACTCCTTGCTTTGTGAAATTGCATCGCTATTGTCACGAAATAAGTTTATTGGATCTGAGATGCTAGGCACCACTCCTAGTTCAGTAATGAACTTCCTGATCCAAACAGCTTCCTTAGCTGCATTTGATGTTGCTATATACTTAGCTTATGTTGCAGAATCAGCTGGTGTACTCTACTTTGAGCTTTTCCAGCTCATTGCCCCACCATTTAAGGTGAACACATATCCTGATTGTGATTTAAGGTTATCCTAGTTAGTTTGAAAGCTTGCATTTGTGTAACCTGTTACAACTAGCACATCATCCAATTTGCTATATACCAAGAATAAATCCTTAGTCCTTCTTAAGTACTTTAGGATATTCTTGACAGCAGTCTAATGATCCTCTCCTAGATCTTCTTGATATCTGCTAGTCATACTTAAGGCAAATGAAACATTCGGTTGAGTGCACAGTATGGCATACATGATAGATCCAATTATTGAGGCATATGGAACCTTAGTCATGCAATCTCGCTGATTTTGTATGCTAGGACACTAGGCTTTGTTGAGATGAATGCCATGAGACATGGGGATGAAACCCCTTTTTGAATCCTGCATACTGAACTTATGCAGTATCTTGTCTATGTATGTGCTTTGACTTAAGCCTATTAGCCTTTTAGATCTATCTCTATAGATCTTAATCCCAAGGATGTAAGTGACTTTACCTAAGTCTTTCATAGAGAAAGATTTTCCTAACCAAGACTTGACATTCTATAAGGTAGGAATGTCATTCCCAATGAGTAGGATATCATCTATATATAGTATTAGAAATATAACTGTACTGCTATTAACCCTTTTATAAACACAAGATTTATCAATGTTTTGAATAAATCCAAACTCTTTGATTACTTCATCAAAACATTGATTCCAGCTTTAAGATGCTTGCTTCAATCCATAAATGGATCTTTGAAGTTTGTACACCTTTCCAGGGTCTTCTAGACACATAAAACCTTTAGGTTGTGTCATGTACACTTCCTCAAGTAGACGTCCATTAAGGAATGCTATTTTAACATTCATCTGTCATATTTTATAATCGTAATATGCTGCAATGGCAAGGAGGATTCTAATTGATTTGGCCATTGTGACTGGTGAAAAGGTTTCATCATAGTCTATACCATGAGTTTGGGTAAATCCTTTTATAACCAATCGTGCCTTAAAGACATTTACTTTGTAATCCATGTCGGTTTTCTCCTTAAAAACCTACTTGCACCTGATGGTTTTATTCCTTTAGGTGGATTGATTAAGGTCTATACCTTATTATCGTACATGGATTGCATTTCAGATTTCATGGAATTTAGCCATTTCTTAAAATTTGGTTACACTATGGCTTCTTGGTAGGTGGTTGGTTCATTGTGTTTAATGACAACACATCACGACATTCATTAATTAAAAATCTATATCTCTGAGGATGATACCGTGTCCTATCAGACCTTCGTGGGCCTTGTGTTATTTGAGCAGGCTCATTTACTTCTTGTGAGTCTTCTCAATTTTCCATTTGTGACTCTGTGCTATTTTGTGGTTCTTGAATTTCTTCAAGATGTAATTTGCTCCCACTGGTTTTTTAGAGATAAATTCTCTTTCTAGAAAGATACCATTTTAAATTACAAACACTTTGTTATCAGTGGGATTGTAGACATAGTATCCCTTTGTTTCTTTAGGATACCATACAAAAACACACTTTATGAATTTAGGTGCTAACTTGTCTGAGGCTTGTTTCTTAACATAAACCTCACTTCCCTAAATCTTGAGAAAAGATAAACTAGGTTTCTTCTAAGTCTATATCTCATATGGTGTCTTCTCAATTGCCTTAGATGGAACATGGTTCAGTGTGAACACAGCTGTTTCTAGTGCATGGCCCTAAAAGGATGGTGGAAGATCTACTTGACTCATCATGGATCGAACTATATCTAATAGTGTCCAATTTCTTTGCTCAGAAACACCATTCCATTTTGGTGTTGCTGGAGGAGTTAATTGTGAGACTATCCTACATCTCATGAGATGATCAATGAATTGTTGGCTCAAATATTCACCTCCTCGATCAGATTGAAGAGTTTTAATAGTCTTGCTGAGTTGGTTTTGTACTTTATTTTGGAATATTTTGAACATTTCAAAAGATTTAGATTTGTGTTTCATTAGGTAGATGTATCTATATCTATTGTAGTCATCAATAAAAGTAATGAAGTATAGATAACCCCTTCTGGCAGTTGTACTCATTGGTCCACATACATTTGTATGTATGAGTCCCAATAAGTTATTAGACCTCTCACTATGTCCAGTAAAAGGTGCTTTCATCATCTTGCCTAATAAACAAGATTCACAAGTGTCATAAGATTTAAAATCAAATAAGGTAAGAAGTCCATTTTGATAGAGCTTAGAAATTCATTTCTCATTAATACCATAGGTAGGTTGGATTAAAATCATTTGATTTGATCCTTTTGGTAGTTATGTTATAGATGTCTTCATTACTAGGATGTTATGAAGCCATGTACTTTAAGGTTGTCTAATGAACTGAACTGAGATTGTATATATAAGTGTATATGAGTTGCCATAGGGTCGCATGCATGTATTGAATTGAAATTTTGTGAAGTCTAGCCCGACTGATTGTAGATATGTTGAAATAAATCAAAAGGGGCTATGACTTGGAGTATATGTGTGAAATGATTGTTTGAGTTGGTGAATCTTAAGCTAAAGGTCAAATTATGATGAAATGAGTAATTTAGGGCTAAGATTATATTATGAATATGATTGTACATGTATGAGCTGAGAAATAGCCAAGTGGGTGATGTTATGCCAAGAAACGGCAAAGTACGTGAAGTTAGTGAATTGTGAAAATTAGCCGTAGAAGGGTCATATTTTGATATATGAGTATGATTGTGATTAATTGAGGTTAATTAAGTGTATTAGATTCTTTTGGCTTTAGTTTAAGGCCTAGTGTGATCTAATGAGAGAAAGGGATCGAATTGAACGCTTGGGTGCCCAAAATTCTCAAAAAAAGTGACTTTTACACCTAGGTATCCAAAGTTTGATCGGACCATTATATTGTGTCCAAACCTATCTCATTAGTTAATATATGAGCTAAGCTTCATGTGAGTACTTGAATCATATGTGAAAATGGTGCATGCCGAAAGTTTGTCATTTTTGCTATCAAAATGATGGCAGAAATTCAGATAGGTGCACTGCGGCGCATGGTAACACATGCTGTGGCACACAGCATAGAAAGGTGAACGTGTGACTCTGTGCCATATATTGTAGCGCACTGATTGCATGCAATAATGCATAAAACAAATTTCAGTTTTATTTTTTTGTTGAAATGCATGTAATTAGGATAGGAATGCTAGTGGTTATGCCCACTATATATTGAAAGAGTGTATGATTTACTTTCGTTGTGTTTTTTCTCTAATTGTATTGTGAATTGATTGATTTTACAAAATAAGTCTTTAGCCAAAGCTTTGAAATGAAATTTTTTTATGTTAATTGATGTGAGGTAGTGTTAACACCATAATCTTCTCTTATATTGAGTGAATATAAGAGGAGGTTACACTAGCAACTCCCTAGTTCTTGTTTGGGTGTGGCTAGGAGTCAACGATGTTTCCATTACAAGTGTGTAAGAAGAAGGAAACCATAATTCATAGGTAGGATAGATTACCTTTAGCTGGGTGTTTCTACCACTGAAAGTGAGCTCGAGTCAATATGTGAATGGTCTAGTAGAGCCTATGGTTTTGTGTTAGGGAGCATTGAAGGTTCGATGGTTAGATGATCATGCTATTGTGGAAATTATGTGGAAATGCTTTAAAAGAAGAAATTTTATATGTTTTGATGTGTATACATACATATTTACCTTAGTTTTGCTACTTTGACATGGTTGTTTGTGTTAGTGAACATTTATGAACTATATTTGTTGCTAAGATTTTGATCTCACCCGTGTTATTTATATTTTTTAGGTTCTGGTAGTAGTGAAGCTAAAGGAAAAGATTCAAGCCGAGAACCGTGATTTTCTCAATAAAGCCTTATAAGAATCAATGTAATGGATATGTATATAAGTAGTTATAGATGTGTATATAAGTTTCCATAAGAATTTGGTACATGTGCATAAGGTTGCAAATATGGTTTTTGGTAGTTTTGGTTCCCTAGCCTTGTAATTATATGTGTATGTAATGTAATGAAATGGCAATGTAGGCTAGTGGAGGAATGTGAGTATGTGTGAATATAAGATATACTTGCTGTGTATGTGGAAATTTGGCCTTGTATGAGAATGAGTATAAAGAAATGAGAATTATAAAAAAAATGCCCAAAGTGTGTGCTTGGTAGGTTACAAGCCAAAAGTATGTATGTGTGTTATATTGTGTATATAATTGGTCAATCCGATGTACTTTATCCAATTGGACGTCGTCAAGGTCTTAAACGTGGCTAATGACTTGTGGTTTGAAGTGAAGATGCTTAAGTGGCAAATTTTAGCGTAAAATGGTCAAAATGTGTAATCCTCCCACGTATCCTATCGATACAAGAAAAGATTAACAGAATCACCACTTAATCACCCCAATTCAATAATCATCAAAATTGTTTCAAAAGCTTTGGTCAAAAACTTATTTCGCAAAATCATTAAAACCATAATACATCTATATGAATGCCCAGTGGATACAACCCATAAGCATTCCTATATCAATTGCATTCATTAAAACTGAGAAAATCAAGTTGGAATACAGGCCGTGCATTGCGGCATGTGGCATAGAGCCACACGCCCAAACTATCTATGATGTGTGCCGCAGCATGTAACACCATGCACCGCAGCACGCTTGTCTAAAATTTTGATGTCATTTGATAGCAAAATGAAAAACTTTCGACGTACGCCATTTTGACATGTGATGTCCAATTAGAGTGATTCAAGAGCTCACGAGAAGCTTATCTTGTAAACTAGCTAATGAGATATGTTTAGACACGATCTAACGGTCCAATCAAAATTTAGACAACCGGGGTGCAAAATGTCACTTTTTTTTAAAATTTCATGCACCCAAGCATTCAAATCGATTCGTTTCTCTCATTAGACGACATAAGGCTTTGAATCTAGTCCAAAAGAACTTAATACACCTGATTAATCATAGTATGTCACAAACATACACGTACATCAAAATTTAACCCCTCAACGACAAATTTCCACATTTCATAAACTTTTAACAATTTGCTATTACTTGGCACAACTTGGCCTACTTGGCCTTTTTCTCAACATAATCACTTATATTCACATTCACAGCATATGCATGTATTACTCAATCTTAGTCTTAAATTACTCATTTCCTCATAATTTCACACTTGGGCTTAAGATTCACCAAAATGTATAACAAATCATCACATATACACCTAAATCGTTAGTCCTTGATTCATTCCACCACATACAAACAATTGGGCTAAGATTCCACAAAATCACTACTCTAAACATGCATGTAACTCTATGGCAACTCATATACACACATATACCCAAGTTCTTAGTTTGCAACCACGGCACCACTATGCCAGTCCAAACTCTCTTCCCTTGCTCTTATTGTTGCTCTATCCTTTAAAAATGTAACCACGGAGGTGAGATAAAAATCTCAATAACAGAATAGCTCACTCCTATTGACTATCACATTTAACTATATTATACCCTTAATCATAACATAATCACAAATTCTATTTCAATACACAACCAAGTGTCAATTCAATTTTTTACCACTTTTATCACCTCTTTTCACCACTTTCACATATATGCAACATATAGAATTCCATAGCATGATCACTACTGACTAAACCTCTAAATCACCTTAACATAAAACCATAGGCTCGTCTTAGATCAATGTACACTCTCATTGGCCTTGAGCTCACCTTTAGTAGTAGAATCACCTGGCTAAAGGTGTTCTTTCTCAGTTCTAGCTAAAGGAGAATATGCCATATGGTCTTATCACCACCTCTCTACTAGGTTGAACTCCCACCCCAATGATTATGCTTTCTGAACCATTCAAGGTTCCTCATTACCACTTTACATATTTTCTCACACACACACACATACAAATGATATAAAATCACATTTTTCAATCCTTTTATCCAGTCAAAAGTCATTTCATGTAACATTAGAAAAATACCATAAATCATGCTTAGTTGAAAACTATTTCATGCACTATATAGCATACTCACACATAGTTACAATACAGTCAAATAAAGGAAGTTATTCGATTACCTCAACTCTTCTGTCACTAGAAAGGTTACCTGTGGATTTCAACTATCACAACAGCTTATCACAAGCTTCCTTTCTCAACTCACATGTTCAATATGCTAATCTGGACACATTTTAGTCATTTAGTCCATTTTAACCAAAAACACATATTTACTACTTTTGGCTATATTCAACTATAAATTCTTTTCTATTTATCCATCTTAGGTCCATTACTATCTAATTACTACTTTATATCACCTTAATTGGTCTCATTTCACTCAAATCAGATTTCCACCCTATTCTCTCTCTAACTTAGGGCCAAATTAAGCCTACGGGTTTAAAGTTCTACTGTTCAGCTTTAAAGCAATCACAAAGCTCTAATTTAACTCTCGAGAACCTTTTTATTACTATTGGACAAGAATTAAACCCCTTAAACTTCATCGATTCAATTTTCTTATAACTCATTTTCAGAAAAATTTATATAGAATAGAAGGTAAGGGTTATACGTAGCTTACCCGCTAAGTTATCAATTAAAAGCACCTTCCAATGACTTGAAATGGCTTGCCCTAGCTCTTCAGCCCTTCTTCTCTTCTCCTCTTGTGTGTTTCAGATTTCTTCCTTCTAAAATTTCTAAAATTTCATGACTTAAGAAGTTATTTTCTAGTCATACGCCACAGCACATGCAACGTAAGTCGCGACGTGTGGTACAGTAAGATCAATTGTCACCATGTGCACTTGCTTCAACCATGATCATACAAGATTCCAATTAGCTAAATCATCAAGTAATCATCCAAATCTCTAATCCCATACTAATTACCACTTTACCCTTAATTAACCGCTAATCATGGGATTAAGAAATTCAGGATGTTACAGTTCTCTCCACCTTTTAAGAATTTTGCCCCCAAAATTCACAAAATACTCAAATACATATATAAGGAAATAGGTAAGGATACCATTGTCTCATTTTATCCTTTGTCTCCTAGGTAGCATCACCTGGAGCCATGCCTTGCTAGAAAACTTTAACCAATCAAATGGTTTTATTCTCAGTTGCTTCTCTTTCACATCTATGATTCGCTCTAGCTCAGTCTTATAGGTCAAATTCTTTTAGAGTTCAATCTCCTCCAGTTCTATCATATGTAAAGGATCAAGTTGGTATTTCTTGAGCTGTGACACGTGAAACACATCATGCACGCTTAACAATTGTGATGGCAAAATGATCCTATAGGCAACTGGTCCAATTCTTTCCAGAATCTCAAAAGGACCAATGAATCGAGGAGTCAACTTCTTGGCTCTAATCGACCTCCCGATTCCCGTTACTAGTGTAACCCTTACAAACACATGATCTCCTACTAGGAGTTCTAATGATCTTCTACGCCTATTTGCATAACTCTTTTGTCTACTCTTAGCTATCAACAACTTTTGCCTTATTAACTCAATCTTCTAAGTCATTTGATCCACAATGTTCGGTCCCAACATACTCCTTTCACTCAACTCTATCCAATAAAGAGCTGACCTATAGTTTCTCCCATACAATGCCTCATATAGTGCCATTTGAATACTGGAGTGGTAACTGTTGTTGTAAGCAAACTTAGCCAAAGGGAGATGGCTATCCCAGTTACCTTTCAAATCCAATACACAGGCTCTTAACATAACCTCTAGGGTCTGTATAGTCCGCTCTGTCTACCCTTCCGTCTATGAGTGATATGCGATAGTGAATCTCAACTCAGTACACATGGCACACTATAAAGTTCCCTAGAACTTGGAAGTAAATCTTAGATCTTTATCAGAACTTATACTCTTCAGCATACCATATAGCTTCACTACTTCTTGGATATAGATCTTTACTAACTTTTTTAGAGAATCACTAATTTGAATTGTTAGGAAATGAGCCAATTTAGTAAGTCTATTGACTATAACCCATATGGCATCATGTTCTGACTAAGCTCTTGGCAACCCAGTTACAAAATCTAAAAATGTTATCCCATTTTCACTTCAAAATATCTAATGGTTGCAACATTCCTGCTAGTCTCTATTACTCTATCTTAACCTTTTGACAGGTCAAACACCGAGTTACAAATTCTATAACATCTTTTTCATACTAGGCCACTACCAAAACCGCCTCATATCCTGATACATCTTTATAACTCCCATATGGATTGTGTACTTACTACAATAAGCTTCATTCAATATCACTTTCCTTATGTCTATATCATAAGGCATATAAATCCTTTCCCAGTAAACCACAAACCCATTATCATTGAAATTGAAATCAACGGCTTAATTTACTTCAACTTCTTATCTGATCTTCAAAAGACTCTCATCTTCTAGTTGGGCCATTCTTAATTCCCTCTAGAAATCATTACTAACCTTTATAGAATAGTCACTAACTGATGCCTTCAATGGCGTATCCTACTGTGACTTAACAAAAGATTCCATCAATCTATGCTCCTTAACTATAAGACTTGCCACAAGTAAAGTCTTCTAGCTTAATGTTGGCAACCGTATTAGCTTTACCTGAATGGTATTTCAATTTAAAGTTATAGTCCTTATGAAGCTCCATCCATCTCCTCTGCTTCATATTTAGGTCCTTTTGATCCATCAAGTATTTTTAACTCTTATGATTGCTAAACATAGTGAACACTACACTATACAGGTAATGGTACCAAATCTTTTGAGCAAACACCACCGCTGTGAGCTCTAAGTCATGCGCATGATAGTTCTCCATGCGGTCTCAATTATTGAGATACATATGCTACAACCCAACCGTCTTGCATTAAGATACATCTAAGACCTCTTAAAGACGCATCTATATATACCTTGTAAGGTAACCTTGGATAAGGGATAATCAACACTGGTATTATGGTTAACTTCTCTTTTAGCTTCTAAAATACTATTTCACACCAGTCATCCCATATGTAAGGCTGATCTTTCCATGTTAATCTAGTCAAAGAAGATGCTATATGGGAAAATTCCTAGATAAATTGTCGATAATACCCAATTAATCCTAGAAAATTATGTATCTCTGTGACTAAACTAGGACGTTCCTACTTCAATAATGCATCAACCTTATATGAATCCACTAAAATTCCATCAGCAGACACCACATGTCCTAAAACTCAGACTTCTCTCAACTAAAACTCATACTTACTAAACTTATCATACAACTTTTTATCCCTCAAAATTAGAAGCACCATCTTCAAATGCTTTACATACTGCTCCTCATCCTTAGAATAGATCAGAATGTCATCTATAAAGACCACCAAAAACTGATCCAAGTACGGGTTGAATATATGGTTCATTTAGTCCATAAACATTGCAGGTGCATTGGTCAAACCAAATGGCATAACCAAAAACTCATATTGCCTGTACCGAATCTTAAAAGCTATCTTGGGTATATCTATTGCATTGACTCTTAACTGATGATACCTTGATCTCAAGTCAACTTTGGAAAAGACTAAAACACTAGCCAATTGATCTAAAAGATCATCTATCCTCAGTAAAGGATACTTGTTCTTCACAGTTACTTTATTTAACTATCAATAGTTTATACAAAGACATAAACTACCATTCTTCTTTTTGACAAACAATACTGGTGATCCCCAAGGTGATACACTTGGTCTGATAAACCTTTTATCTAGTAAGTTTTCAATTTGCTTCTTTAATTCAGCCAATTTTGATGGCGACATTTTATATGGGGCCTTTAATATTGATTCAATTCTAGGAACCAAAACTCAACTTCCCTTCCTAGAGATAATCTAGTCACTTCATCTAAAAAAACCTAAGGGAACTCACTTATTACCCTAATGTTCTCTATTCCACCATCGTACACCGTACTAGTTGCAAAGAACACCATATATGCATCACAACCTTAGTGGATTAACTTTACAATACTAACCACCAATAAGAACTTAGGCTGCTCCGAAGAATCCACCGTTGCACATAATACCATTAGTGAAACTATCTTTTTGGCACAATCAAGCATAGCATTATTCACTAGCCAATCCATGCCAATAATTACATCTATTCCTTTTATAGGAATACAAATTAGATCAATCTTGGAAACTATATCCTTAAATTGAATCACCATACCCTAACAAGCTTTACTAGTAATATTAGACAATCCAGAAGGCGTCATCACTTTAATGAGTACAGGTAATTCTTGTAATGAAAAATTCAATCTATCTATACACTCTTTAGACACAAAGGAACGAGTAGCACTCGAATCAAATAATAGCTCTACTTGGTAATCACAAACAGAAATCATACCTTTGATCAAGTTCAGAGATGCTCTAGCCTTTTCCTGCGTGACTGCAAACACTCGACCAGGAATTGTAGATCTCTACTCAGTCCCCTCAACTCTGCCTTCTGGGCACTATCTCACTATATGTCCCGACTTGTCGTACTTGAAGCAAGCCCAACATCTTTTGAGATGAGATTGGCTAAAAATGTTACACTGGGGTATCCTTCCAGTACTCAGAGTCAAAGCTGGAGCATTTGAAGCTTGCCTCAAAGATTGTGGAGGTCCAATTTTCACACCCCACCTCTCTGTATTGACCCTGTATGGATAGGTTGAGACTGAGATCCTCTACTGAAACCTCTTCTTCTTGAAGAACTAGAACTACCGACACTAAACCCAGGCCTCCTCGAAATTCTGCTTGTCTGACCCAAAGGGGTTTAGAATATCCCCATACCATCTTGTCTCCTCTCGGCATCTACCTTTCTACACGCCTAGCTGTTACCTTTAGCTTATGGCATATCTCCTCATAAGTCATCACATTAAGCAGCACTATCTGTTGCTAGTACTCAAGTCTCATCTTTTCTAGTAACCTTTTAGCCTTCCACTTATTATCACTATTATGCTGGAGATAAGTGAAGTAAGCTGATAGATCATTGAACCTCCTTATGGATTCCTCTTTATTAAGGTCTCCCTGGCCAAATGCATGAAATTCCTTTTCCTTCTCAGTTCAAAATGAAATTAGGAAGTATTGATCAAAGAAGGCCTTCTTAAACGCATCCCAACATAACTAAATACTATAAGTCAGCCTTACTGATTTTGATCACCTCTTGGCAGTACTGACTAGCTACACCATGACTAGGATAACCTTCTTCTCAGGAGTATAGATTACTACCTCAAAGATGGTTTCCAGTTGCTTTATCCATAACTCTACTTCCCCCTCTCTCATACTACCATCGAAAGTTGGTGGATGGAATCGAACAAACATCTTTCAAGTATGATCAATAGATAGATCAATGCTAGGAATCCCTTACCTACTACCCAAATCATGAGATAGTCTAGGTCTATTGTGTGCTTCCTCACACACCAGAATATTTTAAGCCTCAACTCTTTCTTCTTACTCTTTTCCTTTTAAGATCATATCATGATCCCTAATAGTTTTCCTTATATCTACTACCATATCTCTAAGCTCCTCTAGTAGCTTATCATGTCTATCCCTTCGTGGCTGAACCGGTTGAAGTTCTGGCACCCGCTCTTCCTCAACAATCCATCTAGATAAAGTACTAACAATTGAGCATCGAGGGAACTAGCTTTTAGTGTATAGTCCTTTCATTTATCATTTTTATTTTTGAAATGAAAATTATATGCATATGCCAACTTGGGACTTGTATATAATTTTGTGATGCACTTGCATGATTTATGTTGTAAATGTGGGTATCTTGGCCTAGGTTTAGTATATCTGTGTTGTAATGGCTGTAAGAGGTCAAGATACTAGTGCAAGTGTCAGTTTTGTATTGATCTATATGTTTGATTGGCCAATAGATTGTTTAAGAGAAATTGTTACTCCTTATGAAATTTATGTCACAATGGAGTTTTAGTGGCCAATTCTTATTTGGATTGTTATGGTTGTGATTTAATGCTTGAAAAGGTTATTTGTGGTCCATTTGAGTTGGGTTAAATGGTTCCACAGCTATTGGCATTGGTTTTGCGAGTTTGGGCAACTTGGTAGTGTTTTTGAAAGAAAATGAGCCATTTTAGGTTTGGGTATCAAAATCTCTTTAGGCTCAATGTTTAGTTATGGGACTAGTACCAATAGCTAGGTGGCTCTAAGAGTTATGTGTGAACACTTGAATCGCACAAATTAAACATTGGACGGCGAAATGGCATGCTCTAGAGTTTAGTTCAGAGAGTTGTCATGATAGTAGTTTATTATCATGACAGGGCATGCGCGCTGCGGCGCACTTCCATTACGCTATGGTGTAAGGCACAAAGAGGGGGCATTCCCCTCTGTGTAGTCCACCATGACAAACAATGCACTATTTTGTGGTGCACTGTGCCTATATGACTAGAATATTTTATTTTATATATTGTAGCTTGATAAATTTCTTATGCTTCTATTGGCTTATTTAATTAGTTTTAAACTATAGTTTGAGCTCAAATGATCTTTTAAAAGGATTTTTCTTAAGATCCCATTTTCTAAAACATTTTCTAACCCTTGTGTTATAATGACCATTCGCCTTAAGATTAGGCTAATCTTGGTTATCAAAGTGTTTCGCATTTGGTGTTCTGTGTGTTTGGTAATGTTAGGGATGACGTTACAGTAATGTCATTAAGGGCATTACACCTGGCTAAAGATAGTCTATCCCACCAATGGACTATGGTTTCCCTCATCTGACACACTTGTGATAAAAGCGTCGTTGACTCCGAATAACACCCTAATAGGCACTATGGAGTTTCCAAACTTCTGGGATGTCCCATGGTAATAGTCCTAATATAATGCTATACCGGATCACCCATGGTACCAGCCTATATAATGCTGCACCAAATGTCCCATGGCACCAGCTTGACCATATAGATTTGTTCACTCTCATCTCTACACACACATATCCATACATGCCCTGAGTGAACTCCTACCCCCTATGATCATGCTTTTCACACACATTTCTTCGCTTTTCCACAATCCATACCACACACACATATATATACACATATATAGATCAATCAAAACTAGTAATCATTGAACTTTCATTTTCTAACAAATCAATTTCATGTAAAACAATGCAAATTCATGCATAAAAATTAGCAAAACAGTGATTTCATAATTATACAATTACTTCTACACAGTTATAATAGCTAACAAACATAACAAACTATATGGTTATTTACCTTAACCCTTCTATCTGATAGAAAAGTTACCTATGTTTTCTTTAACCTTACTCACTTCCTCTTGCTATTCAACTCGTCGCACACAAAAATCTACACAATTTAGACACCCAGAGTCATTTTTACCATTAACAAAAAGTGCCAACTATAGCAATTAAGTACCTAATCACTAAAAAATTTCTCCCACTACTCTCTCTCTAAATTAGGTTAATTTGAACTTATAGCTTTAAAGCTTTATCGTTCCAACTCAAACCAATCACAAAGCACTAGTTTAGTCCCAGATGACCTTTCTATTACTATTGGTAAGAAATTAACTCCTTAAAACTTTCAAATTCAATTTCTCAATAGCTAAAACTAAGAAAAAATAGGGTAGAATTAGAGATTAAGGCAATATGAGACTTACATGATAAGTAATAGGTTAGAAATATAGTCCTTTCTCTTGAAAACTAAAGCCCTCGTAGAGCACCCCTTATTCTCTACTCTCCCACATTCTCTTCTCTATTTCTCTTCCATTTGTCACAAGGAAGACACATCCAACTTATCAAAATGCTGCACTATGCACTGTAGCGCATCTAGCCTTAGCTATAGTGCGTGGCATAGTGAATGAATTCCTTACTACATTTACCCACTCTGCTTCACAAAGCCATTTTTCCACTCATATCTACTCATACATTATCCCAATGAGTTAAAACAACATTTCACTATCTAGAATCCTAATCTAGTATTAAATCATTAATTCATTCCTTAATCAATGTAAACGTAAGAATTAGAAATTCATGATGTTGCATGATTCGTGTGTGATAGGGGAAAACTATAGTCTGAAAGTAGGATAGGACACTTTTGGTCACATGATCCTACCCTTGAGGTGAGCTCGAGTTATTGTGAAAGTGCACTTAGTCCAATAGAGCCTTTGGTTTCTATCCTAGTGATATAGAGGCTCATATGCTAGAATGATCATACTGGAATTGAAATGATTTGTGTTTAACAAAATAACATGTTTGAATATGATAAGTGGGTGATTTTACTTATATGGGCTTTACTTGCTTATAGTTGTGCATGTTTATTGATAGTGGTGAATTATTTTATTACTAAGATATTATCTCACCTTGTGATTATATTTTATAGGTGAGGGATCTGATAAGGGCAAAGGGAAGGAAAGGACTAATAAGGAGTAAAGAACTTCATTTGTATAGCTCTTCCCTTTTATGTTTCGATTTTGTAATGAATACGTTATGGAGTATATGCCATGTAATGCCCTCAACAACATTACCATACAATCCTCCACGCAAACTACTAATCAAAATAAATAACTTTGAAAGGTTTGGGATCCCAATATAAAACCTTTTGAAAATCTCTATAAAAAAACCATTTAAGTTATTTAAAATAGCACACAGTGGAAGTAGTAGACATAAACATATCAAATAGCAAGTCAAAACATCCAATTTCACACAAAAAGTAGGCCATGCACTAAGCATGTGACACAGAGACCTCAGCAGCATGCTCTGTGCCATGTGCCATGGCACAGCTACCAGTGTTTGCTGTCAAAAGATAATTCTAATACAAACTTTGGATGTGCGTCAATTTCACATTCGATGTCCGACTGGGGTGATTCAAGTGCCCATACAAAGCTTGTTTCATAATCTAAACAATAGTACTAGTTTCATTTCAATCTAATTTTCTATTCAAAAAGTAGACACTTAAGTGCATTTTGACCATTTTATGTCAAAATTTTCCACTTGAGCTTCATCATTTGAAACCACAAGTCATTGGCTACTTTTAGGGCCTTGACCGCATCCAAATAGACAAACAATACTTGATTGAATAGTTATATACACATTAGAAAATGCATACATACATTTGGCCTGTAAACTATCCTTTACACACACTTTTGGGCAAAATTCCTATTTCTCATTCCTATTCATATTCAAGGCCAAATTTCACATACACATCAAACATTCATCATATCCACACATATTACTATCCATCTACTAGCCCACACTATCATTTCATCATGTATACACATATACACAAGGGCTAGGGAATCAAAACACTAAATACCATAAACATTCAAATATAGTATGTATGTGTTTTTGAATCCTAAGGCAACTTATATATTTACACAAATACAACTTATATTTTGAGTCATTACACCAACTCTTACAAAAGCTTTTTGGAGAATCTCTATTCTCGGCCCAGTTCTTTCCCCTTTGCACTACTAGACCAGAACTTGGAAAATGTAAATAACCATAAGTGAGATCAAAATCTCAGTAACTAATATAATTTGTTTAATATTTATGAGCAAAAATAACCATGCCAAAGTAACAAAACTAAAGTATAATATATATATATATATTTATCATAACATAGCTTTTTCCATAACTTTTCTCTCTTAAAACATTTTTCACATTTACACATACTAGCATGATCATCTATCCACCGATCCTCCAAAGTTCCTCGACATAAAACCATAGGCTCTGCTGGATCAATCACTTATTGACCCAAGCACACCTTTGGTGGTAGAAACACCTGACGAAAGATAATCTATCTGACCTATAAACTATGATTTGCCTCATTTTACACACTTATGATTGATGCATTGTTAACTCCTAACCACACCCTGATGAGTATGAAGGAGTTGCCAAATTGCCCGAATGTCCCATGGTAACAGTCTCAATATAATGCTGTACTAGATTACCTATGGTACCGGTTTGTGTAATGCTACACTAAATGTCCCATAATGCCATCCTGACCATATGGATTTGTTCTCTCTCATCTCTACACACACACATTAGCACATACCCTGGGTGAACTCCCACCCCCTATGATCATACTTTTCACACAACTTATCTCAATTCCACATTTTATACCATATATACATATATATATATATATATATATTTACATCAAACAAAGTCAAAAATCATCAAACCTTCATTTCACAAATCCAATTTCATGATAAAACTGTTTATAATGCCAAATCATACACAAAAACTTATAAAAACAACAAATTCTTAATTTCATACTTTACTTTTATGCAGTTATAATAGCTAATAAACATAATAAACTATATGGTTGCCTTAACCATTCTATCTAATAAAAAGGGTTACCCGTGTTCCACAACCTTATTTGATTTCCTTTCGCTATTCGACTTGTCACATGCAAGAATCTGCACTGAATTGGCAAACCAAAGTCAATTTTACAATTGACAAAAGTGCCAGTTATGGCAATCAAGCACTTAATCATTACCATTTCCCTTATTCACATTCATTCACACGCATTAGGACTAATTACTACTCATAATAAACACTAACTTCCTCACAATCAAATTCTCTCTCATTATTCTTTCCCTAGATTAGGTCAAATTGAACCTATAGCTTTATAGCTTTATCATTACAATTACAACTAGTCATAAAGGTCTATTTTAGTCCCAGAGGACTTTTTATTACTATAGGGTAAGAAATCATCTCCTTAAAACTTTTAAACTCAATTTCTTACTAATTTAAACTAAGTGAAAATAGGGTAGAATTAGAGTTTAAGGTAGTGTGAGACTTACTTGATAAGTAATTGGCCAGAAACGTCACTCGTACTCCTAAAAATTGTTGCCCTAACAGAGCACCCCTTCTTTTCCACTCTCCCACGCTCTCTTCTCTATTTCTCTTCTGATTTTCATAAGTAAGATATGTCTAATATAATGTCCACCTTGACATTACCAAAATTCACTACACAATCATAACAAACAATCATAATTAGGGGCAAGAATTGCTCTTAAGCTCACATTATCCATATAAGGGTTAAAATTAATAATCTTTTAAAAATAATTATAGAATAATTGGGATCCCATAAAAATCCTTTAAATGTATAGTTTGAGCTCAAACTTAATGATTTATAAAGGTATTGAAAGCATGGAAAAGTTTTGGGAAGTAAACCATTTCAAAACAGGGCCAAAAATGTCATTTTTGAGTGTTTTGGTTCATGCGCCGCAGCACGTGGTCCATGTGCTGTGGTATGTGGCACAAAAAGCCAAGTTTACTTACTGTACCGTGTGTTGTAGCTTGTACGAAATGTGCCACGGCGCACGTGTCCATGACAGTAATGCTGTCATGACAGCTTTTCTAGACGAACTTCAAACGCGCGCCATTTTTGTATCCGATGTCTGATTGGATTGATTCAAGTACCCACACGAAGCTTATTCAATAAGCTAACTAATAATACCAGTTTCATTATGATCCAACACCGTATGAAAATTTTAGACACTCAGATGCAAAAGTCAGTTTTTAAAGAAATTTTCAACCATCGAAGTACCTAAAACTCATAACTTATACCATTAACCCATTGTGAGGCTTGAACCAAGTCCAATGGACCAAAGTATACTTGAGTGACCAATCAAACATACAAAAACATACCAAATACAAAATTTGGCCACTCAATGGCCATTTCACCCAATATGGCCAAAACACACAATGAACACTATATGCACTATTTGGCTTCTATTACAATTACATTGTCACCATATAGATAAAACATTCCTTACACTTGTATTAGTATTTTAGCCCATCACCACAAAAATTCTCACACATTCACATCATATACAATAATGGGCTAAAATACAAAATAACATAGTATGAAATAAGTGCAACCAATCAAAATGATATGCATTCCTAGTTGGCAACATATAATATCATATAACAAGTTTATGTACATGAATCAAACCAAAATCAGGCTTTACAATTAGAATGTAGCAAGTATGCTAGCCCTTGCATGATTCCCTCCCTAGTTTAGTCTCACTGGTAGAACTTGTAAAATGATAACCATAGGGTGAGATAAAAATCTTAGTAACTAAGTTAATCTACATTATTGATTAACAAGCCAATTTATAAACAAGCATTAAAATAAGTAACATAATCACATCATATAAGATCACCACAAATTGCATGCATGATCCCTAACCATCTAGTCTTCTAATACTCCTGACCGAACCAGTAGGCTATTTCACAGAACCAAACCACATGTATGGTCCCCAAGCTCACCATCTATGGTAGGACTACCTGGCCAAGGTGTCCTAAACCACTTTTGGACTAATGTTTCCCCCTATTACAAGAAATTGGGGTGTTGTTACTCTAACACCGCATCCTACGAATGCTAAGGAGCATAGTCTCTAACTCTACACCATTTTGGGTATTAAAGGAGAGTAAGTCTCCAACACCGCACTCATTTTCAGGTACTAAGGAGAGTAAGTGCTGCACCTGGCGTCCCGAGGTGCCAGCAATGCCATATGAACTTAATCTTTACTATCTCCACTAGGGTAACCTCCTATCCTCTAATATGCCACATTTCACTATATATCTCCACTTGACCATGCAAAAACAACTTTTCAAATAAATATAACAAAATCTTACCATTTACTTTAAAAATATAGAATTTCACAAAGCAATACTCCACTCATTTTCTAAAATAGTTAATCTTTAAATAATTTATACATATATACTCAACGATTCATAAAAAAGCAACTTGATAATAACTTATATAAGGTAATAAAGAATGTAAATTATCTAGTTACCTCAATCCTTTTGTTACTAAAAGGGTTACCCATGGTACTAATTCTCTTCTTATGTCAAGGTAAGTCTTCCCACACCATAATCTATAATAACAAGTACTATATGTTAATTTTCAATTAACACAAGCACTATTAACTACCAATAACCTCCCTATTCTCCTACTTCTCACTCAAATTCTCAACAAATAGGCTTGTTAAGATTAGAATTTGTTCACACAATCCCTTTAAGTCTCCTTCTAACTCTATCACAACATAAAACTTAATATCTCAACTTATCATACTTCAGCACCCTATGATCAAGTTAGGGCTTGATCTAAAATTCACCAAACAAAAAATTAGCTTCCTATTACCACATATCCAAGATCAATAAACCTAAATTAAACCTTTTTAGTCAATAGAAACCTTCAAAACATTGACTCACGGCTTAATCTAATTAGACTAAATTCTCACTCTTCCAAATCCCATGGAAAATAAGATGAAAAGGTAGAGGAGAAGGGTAGGAAACTTACTCAAGAGTTTGAAGGCTCAATTTATCTTCAAAATCCTCCCAAAATGATGCCCTACCAGTGCCCAAAGTTGCCCCCTTTATGCTCTAGGTTTCCCACCACAAAATCTAATTTTTTCTAATCATTTCCAAAATTTCAAGTTGTCTGCTCTGCCGTGCATCGCAGTGCACGCTACGCAAGCCACGGCTCATGATGCAATGAGCAAAATGTTGATTTTGCTCCCCCCAATGCCACCCGATTTGATCTGACTTTCATCCTATCTCAATTTAGAGCCAAATATTACCCAAAAATCCAATTAGCAACCCAAAAATATAATTAAATAAATTAATCATATTTTTAACTAATTTATCCCTTAATTAATTAACTTTTCTAGATTTAAAGTTTTACGATGTTACATCCAACGTATCAAAATTCTGCACCATGCACCATAGCACGTGGTAAAGTGAGGAAATTTCTCATTATACTCACACACTTTGCTTTGAGACACCATTCTTTCACTCATATCTGTTCATATAACATCCCCATGAGTTAAAACAATACTTCACTATCTAGAATCCTAAACTTGTATTAAATCCCTAATTCATTTTTTAATCAGTTATTAATATAGGATCAAAAATTTAGGATGTTACATGCCAACTTAGGATCATTCATTGTTTTGTATTCACTTGCATGAAAATTTATGGTATGAGTATGTATCTCAATCTAGAATTATATATCTGTGTTGAAACTGCTATGAGAGGTTGAGATATTAGTACAAGTGATATGTTTATGTTGATTTTGTTTTGGATTGGCAAAAATGACATTTATGATAAATTTTAGCCACCCCTTGACTTGTTGTGTAATGGGGGTTTTGGTGGTCAATTTGTGTATGAGCTATTATTATTGTGATATCATTGATTTATTAGGTTGTGTGTGGTCTATTTGAGTTGATTCAAGTGGTCTCAAGGCTATTGGCATTAGGTTGTGATTTTTGGACACCCATGTGTGTTATGGGTTAAAAAACGAACCATTATAGGTTTGGGTGTCTAACTTTTTAATGGTTGAATATTTAGGTGTGAGACTAGTGCCAATAGTAAAAAGGTTCGAAGAGCTATATGTGAACACTTAAATCGCTCAAATTAGATGTCAGATGGCAAAATGGTGTGCTTCGAAAGTTGGCTTGGAGTGTTGTCATGATAGCAGTCCCTTGTGCCATCCGCCGCAATGGACGTGGCAATTTCTAAAAATTTTTCAAATTGTTCTTTTAATGATTTTAAGAGCCATTTTTAGTTTCCATGCTTTCATTATCTTATATAACCTATTTTAAACTATGGTTTGAGCTCAAACATCTTTTTAAAGGGTTTTCTTGGGATCCCAACATTTTAAACTATTTACTTTTAAGCCCTTGGGTTGGGATGGCTTGTCATAGAGATTTTAATTAATCCTAGCTATCACAATGGTCTGTTAGAGTATTGTCCTGGTTGTAACATCTTGAATTTTCAATTCTTGCAGTAATGCTAATTAAGGGTGAATTAGTAATTTAATGTGAGATTATAATTTTGGATGATATAGTATCATTTTGATTTTTGAGGATATAATATGAATAGAATAAAGTGAGAGAATAGTTTTTTGAAGCAGAGCGTGTGAGCATGGTGAGGAGTTTCCTCAATGTGTCGCACACATGTGGCTAGTGATGAATGTGCTATGGTGTTTGGTGAAAAATTCTAATAGATAAGGACGTGGCTAGCTTTTGCAAATAGAAAGAAAATAAAGAAAAAGGAGCTGATACATAGAGAAGAAGAGGAGCTCTGCTAGGGCATCAAGTTCCAAGAGTAAAGATGACATTTTTTAATCTGCTACTTATCGGGTAAGTCTTGTACTACCTTAATTTCTAGTTCTATCCTATTTTCTCTTCATTTAAACTAGTTAGAAAATAAATTTGGAAGTTTTAAAGAATTGATTTCTTACCCTATGGTAATATAAAGGTTCTTTGAAACTAAACTAGTACCTTGTGATTGGTTTGAGTTGGAATGATAAAGCTTTGAAATTTTAAGTCCAAATTAACCTAATTTAGAGAGAGAGAGTAGTGAGAGAAATATAATTGTAAGTAGGATAGTGCTTGTAATGAGTGGTAATTGGTTGCAGTATGTGGGAATGAACATGAATAATGGAAATGGTAATGACTAGGTGCTTAACTGCTGTAATTGGCACTTTTAGTCAAAAGGTTGATTAACTTTAGATACCCTTAATTTGTGTAGATTTATGTGTGTGACAAGTTGAATAATGGAGAGACTTGAGTGAGTTATATAACATATATAACCCTTTTTATTAGACGAAACGATTGAGGCAACCATATAATTTATTATATTTATTAACTACTATAACTATGTAAAAGTAAACATATAATGTGGAATTTGGCTTGTAAATCTCTATGTATGGTTTTGTAAATGACTTTTAATATGAAAAGGGAATTTGATATGTTCATTGACTAAATGTCACATTTGAATGAAAAGAACATGTATATGTCTCTCTGTATGTGTGTAATGTGTAGAGGGTGTGAATGTGGAAAAGTAGTAAAATATATGTGAAAAGCATGATCATAGGGGGTAGGAGTTCACCTAAGGTTTATGTGGATGTGTGTGTGTGGAGATGTGGTTGAACAAATCTATATGGTCAGGATGGCACCATGAAACATCCAGTGCAATATTATATTGAGTTGATATCATAGGTAATTCGGTACAGCATTATATTAGGACTATTAACTTGAGACATCTAGGTAGTTTGGCAACTCCCTAGTACATGTTAGGGTGCAGTTAGGAGTCAATGATGCCTCTATCACATGTGTGAGACAAGGGAAACCATAGCCCATAGGTATGATAAATTACTTTTAGACGAGTATTTCTACTACAGAAAGTGTGCTTGAGTCAATATGTGATTGATCTATTAGAGCCTATGGCTTCGTGTCGAGGAGCTCTAGAGGCTTGGTGGATAGATGATCATACTATTATTGGTAATTGTGTGGAAATGCTTTGAGAAGAGGAAATTCTATATACTTTATATATATATATATATATATGCTATTACTTTGGTTTTGTTACTTTGACATGGTTATTTGTATCAATGAACATTAAATAAACTATATTGATTATTAAGATTTTTATGTCACTCGTGGTTATTTATATTTCTTAACTTCTAGTAGTAGTGGTGTTAAAGGGAAAGATTCAGGTTGAGAATTGTGAATTTTTGACAAAGCCTTGGAAGCTCAGGTGCAATGAACTTGTATATTAATATATAGTTGAATGTTTGTATATAAGTTGCTGTAAGAATCAATACTTATGCATAAACTTATGAACGTTTGAGATTTTAAGTTCTAGCCTAATAGACTTATATATGTGTGTGTATGTGATGAAATGGTAATGTGGGCTAGATAATGAATGTTTGAGAATATAGTGATAAAGTTTATGTGATGACCATGTGAAATTTAGCCTTAGATATGAATGAGATTGAGGAATATGATATGTGTGATAGGCAGCTTATAGGCCAAATGTATATTCATGTGTTACATTGTGTATATAACTATTCAATTAGGTGTTGTTTGTCTATTTGGATGTCGTCAAAGCTTTAAAAGTGGCTAATGACATATGGTTTCATTATGAGATGCTCAATTGGTAAATTTTGACCTAAAATGGTCAAAATGCACTTGGGCGTTTAATTTTTGAATAGAATATCAAATTTAAATGAAACCTATGTCATTGGTTAGATTATGAAACAAGCTTCGTGTGGGCGCTTGAATCACCCCAATTAAACATCAGATGCAAAAACGCGCACACGTTCGAAGTTCATACCAGAAACTGCTATTTGATAGCAGAATCATGTATGTATGCCATAGCACATGGCATAAAGTTTAATGCTATGACTTTGTGTCACATGCCGCAGTGTATGTCAGTAGCCATGGAGAACGGCTTACTTTTGTATAAATGTTGGAGTTATGTAATGGACTCTTTTAAGATTTACTTGTTCCTGACTGTATGCTTCCACTTTGTGCTATTAGTTTAACTTAAATAATTGTTATAAAGAGTTTTTCAAAGGTTTATTTTAAGATCCTAAACTTTCAAAGATGTTTTGAATTGATTAGTGGATTACGTGGAAGGTAATGTCAATGAGGGCATTATATTGGTAATGTGAAATTAGACATTGCAAATCAGACTTTAAATCAATTTCTTCTGTTAATTTGTTTTCCTTTCCTTTGTAGACCTTCCTTGTATGTTCTTGAGTTGTTACCCTTTTGTGCCATTACCCTTATGCCAATTTTTACTAGAAAATTCACTAATCTTGCAATAAGAATAAAGATAATAGATTGTAAGTAGCATGTTTTCTTGTGTACTCTTAATAAGTCATTTAGCTATTTTGTTTTCAAAGATGAAAATTTCCATTCCTTTATACACTTATTGTGCCGCAAGAAAATAGAAAAAACAATTAATATACAAAAGACAAACATGCTTACATGATAAATGCCAAAAGTAGTATAGCTTCATAACTTACTAAAAGATTGGTATTTTTTTTATGATTAACCTAAGTGACTATTATCGCACCCAAAAAATGCAATGTAGATGGCGCATGAGAGCGGAGGTTTCGATCTTTGGAGCAAAAATCAGATGAATGAGAGCCGCCACTAAAATTTTGAGGAAAATCTTGGAAAACCATTTTAAGGAGGTAAGGATGGTCTGTGAAATCATAAAATAGGTTTGGGAGTCGATTGAGTGTGGGGAAGGTGTTAGGCACCCTATAACACCTATTCATAACAACGGTAACTTAAAGTTTGTTGTGCTAAATTAATATGATTTTAAAGTTATTTTTATTATTCTTTTTTCTATTCACGTGCTTTAAAAAATGATAATAATAAAGTGGGAGGAGTTAACTTAGAATTATACTTTGAGGCCTACGTACCCTGCGATGGGGATCAAAGTTCACGTAGTTCGGGCTTAAAAATTGTTGGTGAAAATATTTTTTGAAGAGAAATTAATTAAAAATAATTTACCATTTTACAAATAAAATAATTTTTTGAAATTTGGATATGTGTGTTTTAAGTTGCAAAAGTAATTTAATTTCAATTATTTTCTTAATTTTTGAAATTCTAAAAAAAGGAAAGGAAAGAGTTTAAAATTATTTTTTTATGTTTTATGATTGAAAATTTAACCATTATACCTGCAGAGCCTTATTAGCTCATATGATAATACAATCATTCTAAGTATCTATAAAGATTCTAAAATTTTACGCGATAAAAGAGTTTAACAACTTAATTTATTTATATTTTTAAGTGTTAGTAATATTTTTTTTAAGCATGTATATATATATTTTTAAACAATCTTAATCATCATACCTATAAAGTCTTATTAGCTTATATAGTAATATGATTATCCTAAATATCTATGGAGATTCTAAAATCTCAAATGTGAAAGAATTTAACAACTTAATTTATTTTACTTAAATTTTTAAGTATTAATAATATATTTTAAATGTGTATATACATATTTATATTTTTTTTAAAGACTTTTAATCATCATACCTGCAAAGCCTTATTGACTTATACGGTAATATGATTATTCTAAATATCTACGGAGATTTCAAAATCTCACAAAATAAAAGATTAAATAATATACATTTAAGTACATTTTTAATTTAATTTATTTAATATAATATATATATATATATATTTAAAAACTTAATCGTTATATCTGTAAAATCTTATTGACTCATACGATAATATGATTATTTTAGAGGTATACGAAGATTCAAAAATCTCACGTGACTAAAAGATATAATCGGTAAATGATTAAAATTTAAATACATTAACTTGATTAATTAATTTTTGTAAATTGTGTATTATATCATTATTTACAAAAATTATTTATTTATTATAGAAATTGAGAATCACTACATCTGTGAGGACTTATTATTCCACATGATAATGTGATTAATTTAATTTAGATTATAACAAGAGAGTTAATTTTAATGATGAGCTTTTGGAACCCATATTAACATGTAAGTTTTACTCTCATATCTGTGAAATCTTATTATTTTACACGATACGAGATTATCTTAAATATCTGCAGAGATTCAAAGTCTTACACACTAAAAGGATTAAATAATATTCACTTTAAATATATTTTAATACATAATTATACAATGCATATTTTCAAATATAAAAATCTTAATTGATATAACTGCAAAGCTTTATTAACTTACACGGTAAGATGATTATTCTAAAGGTCTATAGAGATTTAAAAATCTCAAATGACTAAAAGATTTAATGGTTATTATTTAAATACATTAATTTACTTAATTAATTTTAAAAATGTTTATTATTTTATTTACAAAATTTATTTATTTACTACTATGTAAATTGAGAATTGTAACATCTGAAAACTTTAAATCTAAAAAAATTGACTAATTAAGGGATAAATTAGTTAAAAATATGATTAATTTATTTACTCATGTTTTTGGGTTGCTAATTAGATTTTTGGGTTATATTTGGCTTTAAATTGAGATAGAATGAAAGTTGGATCAAGTCAGGAGGCATCAAGGGGAGCAAAATCAACTTGTTGCTTGCTGCGTCAGGAGCTGTGGCTTACGTGGCATGTGTTGCGGTGCACGGCACAACAGGCAATTTAAAATTTCATAAATCATCAGAAATTGATAGTTTTTGGGGTGGAAAACCTAAAGTATGAAGGGAAAAACTTTGAACACTGCTAGGGCATTAATTTAAAGGGATTTTGAAGACAAATTGAGCCTTCAAACTCTTGAGTAAGTTTCCTACCCTTCTCCTGTACCTTTTCCTCTCATTTTCCATGGGATTTGGAAGAGTGAGAATTTAATCTGATTGGATTAAGTCATGAGTCAATGCTTTGAAGGTTTCTATTAACTCTAAAGGTTTAATTTAGGTTTATTAATCTTAAATATGTGGTAATATGAAGTTACTTTATTGTTTAGTGGAAGTTGGATCAAGCCCTAACTTGATCATGGGATTTTAAAGTGTGATAAGTTGAGATATTAAGTGTTATGATGTGAAGAGTTAGAGGGAGGCTTAAAGGGATTGTGTGAACAAATTCTAATCTTAACAAGCCTCTTTGTTGAGAATATGAGTGAGAAGTGGCAGAATTGGGAGGTTATTATTAGCTAATAGTGCTTGTGTTAATTGAAAATTAACATATAGTACTTGTTGATGTAGATTGTGGTGTGGAAAGACTTACCTTGATACAAGAAGAAATTTAGTACCAAGGGTAACCCTTTTAGTAATAAAAGGGTTGAGGTAACTAGATAATTTGTATTATTTATTACCTTGTATAAGTTATTCTCAAGTTGTTTTTCTATGATTTGTTGAGTATATATGTATAAATTCTTTAAAGGTGAACTATTTTAGAAAATGAGTGGAGAATTAGTTGTGAAATTCTATATTTTTGAAGTAAATGGTAAGATTTGTTATATTTGTTTGGAAAGTTATTTATGCATGATCAAGTGAAGATATGTAATGAATTGTGGCATATTAGAGGGTGGGAGGTCACCCTAGTAGAGTTTAGTGAAGGTTAAGTCCATATGGCATTGCTGGCACTTCGGGATGCCAGGTACAGCATTTACTCTCCTTAGTACCCGAAAATGGGTGCGGTGTTGGAGACTTATTCTTCTTAGTACCTAAAAGGGTGCGAAGTTGGAGACTATGCTCCTTAGCATTCGTAGGATGCGGTGTTGGAGTAACGACACCCCAATTAATTGTAATAGGGGAAACTAGTAGTCTAAAAGTGGTTTAAGACACCTTGGCCGGGTAGTCCTACCATGGATGGTGAGCTTGGGGACCATACATGTGGTTTGGTTCTGTGAAATAGTCTACCGGTTTAGTCAGGAGTATTGGAGGATCGGATGATTAGGGATCATGCATGTAACTTGTGGTGATTTTATATGTTGTGCTTATTTTACTTGATTTAAGGCTTGTCTATAACTTGGCATGTTAATCAATAACTTAGATTATTTTAGTTACTGAGATTTTTATCTCATCTCGTGGTTGTCATTTTATAGGTTCTACCTCTGAGACTGAGCAGGAAAGGAATTGGGCAAGGACTAGTAGTTTTGTTACATCAGGAATAGTAAAGCTCGATTTTTATTTGAGTGGTGTACATAAATTTATTATATGATATTATATGTTGCCAACTAGGAATGTATATCATTTTGTTGGCTGCACTTATTTCATACTATGTTATTTTGTATTTTAGCCCAATATTGTATATGATGTGAATATGTGGAAATTTTTATGCTGATGGGCTAAAATACTATTACAAGTGTAAGGAATGTTTTATCTATGTGGTGACAATGTATTTGTAATATATTAAGTGACAATAGAGGCCAAATAGTGCTTGCAGTATTGATTGTGTGTTTTGGCCCTATTGAGTGAAATGGCCATTGAGTGGCTAAATTTTGTGTTTAGTATGTTTTTGTATGTTTGATTGGTCACTCAAGTGTATTTTGGTCCATTGGACTTGGTTCAAGTCTCACAATAGGTTAATGGTATAAGTTATGAGTTTTGGGTACTTGGATGGTCGAAAATTTCTTTAAAAATTAACTTTTGCATCCGGGTGTCTAAAATTCTCATATGGTGTCGGATCGTAACGAAACTTATACTATTAGTTAGCTTATTGAATAAGCTTTGCATAGGCACTTGAATCACTCTAATCGGACATTGGATGTGAAAATGGTGCGCGTTCGCAGTTCATTCAAAAAAATTGTCATGACAGCATTGCTGTCATGAACAGGTGCATCGCGGCGCATGGTACAGTGAGAAAATTTGGCATTCTGTGCCACAAGCTGCAGCACACAAACCATGAGCCGCGACGCATGGACTAAAACACTCAAAAATGACATTTTTGGCCTTGTTTTGAAGTGGTTTACTTCTCAAAACTTTTCCATGCTTCCAATACCTATATAAATCATTAAGTTTGAGCTCAAACTATCAATTTAAAGGGTTTTTATGGGATCCCAAATATTCCACAATTATTTCCAAAAGATTATTAGTTTTAATCCTTATATGGATAATGTGAGCTTAGGAGCAATCTTTGCTCCTAATTATGATTATTTGTTGTGATTGTGTGGTGAATTTTGGTAATGTCAAGGTGGACATTACATCGATTTTCTCAAAAATTAACCTGAGGTCAGGATACTATCAATTAAGAGTGCGTTTGGAGGATGTGCCCAAGACAGCTTTTCGTATTAGATATGGGCACTCTGAGTTCCTAGTAATGCCATTTAGGTTAACAAATGCATCTGCGATTTTCATAGACTACATGAACCACATATTTAGGCCTTACCTAGATTAGTTTGCTGTGGTATTCGTTGACGATAGTCTGATATATTCTGAAAATAAGGAGCAGCATGCGAAGCATTTGAGGATTGTGCTACAAATTTTGAAGGACAACAAGCTCTATGCCAAGCTTAGCAAGTGTGAGTTCTGGCTACGAAAGGTCCAATTTCTAGGACATGTTGTGTCAGCGGAAGGGATTATAGTGGATCCACATAAAGTGGATGTGGTGTTGAAATGGGAAAGACCTAGTTCTGTAATTGAAATACAGAGTTTTCTAGGATTGGCTGGATATTATCATAGATTTATCCAGGGTTTTTGTCAGATAGCTTCATTATTCACTAGGTTGACCCGAAAAGATCAGCCGTTCATTTGGGATGACAAGTGCGAGATTGCATTTCAAAAGTTAAAGGAGAAACTGACTACGGCACCAATGTTGGTTATTCCTAATCCACGATTGCCATATGAAGTGTATACGGATGCATCTCTGAAGGGTCTGGGATGTGTGTTGATGCAAGATGAGCGGGTAGTAGCTTATGCCTTTAGACAGCTCAGGCCACATGAAGAAAATTACCCGACCCATGATTTAGAGCTTGCCGCAGTTGTGTTTGCACTAAAGATTTGACGGCATTATTTGTATGGAGTAGTGTTCAGTGACCACAAGAGCCAGAAATATTTAGTGGATTAAAAGGAACTTAATATGAGGCAAAGAAGCACCAGAACTAGCTTTGTATAGTTTACATTCCACAAAGATTACTAATAAGTTTTGGAAAGAGTTAAGGATAGCACAGCTTGAGGATGAGTATCTATTGAAAATTTGAGAAGATGTGGAGGAAAGGCAAACCACAGACTTTGGTTTCAGTGATAATAGATATGTTGTATATCGAGATCAAGTTTGTGTACCAGATGAGGGTGATTTGAGAGAGAAAATTCTGAATGAGGCACATAAGAGTAGATATACAATTCACCTTGGAGCAACTAACATATACTAGGATATGAAGCGGTATTGGTGGTGGCTTGGAATGAAAAGGGATGTTATAGATTTTGTGTCTCAGTGTTTAATTTATCAAAAGGTTAAAATCGAGCATTAGAGACCAGTAGGAACTTTACAACTACTAGAGATACCGAAGTGAAAGTGGGATAGTTTATCTATGAATTTTATTTCGGGATTACCAAGAACCCAATCTAGTCATGATTCTATCTGGGTGATTGTAAATAGATTGACAAAGTCAGCCCATTTCTTGGTAGCGTGAATAAGTGATTCATTAGAGAAGTTAGTAGAGATCTACATTCGGGAAGTTGTGAGATTGCACGAGGTGCCAAAGGACATTATCTCTAATCGTGATCTGAGGTTCACCTCGAATTTTTGGAAAGCGTTGTAGAGAGAAATGGGTACTAAATTAAGATTCAGCAGAGCGTATCATCCACAGACTGATGGACAGACAGAAAGGACTATACAGACTCTAGAGGACATGTTGAGAGCTTGTGCCTTGGAATAGAGAGGCAACTGGGATAGCCATCTTCCTTTGGTTGAGTTTGCCTATAACAACAGTTTCCATTCCAGTATAGGGATGGCTCCTTATGAGACACTATATAGAAGGAAATGTCGATCTCCTCTTTATTGGGTTGAACTGAGTGATAGAAGCATTATGGGTCCTAATATTGTGGATCAAACGACATAAAAGATTCAAATGATAAGGAAAAAACTTCTAACTGCTCAAAGTAGGCAAAAGAGTTATGTGAATAAACAGTGAAGGCCATTGGAGTTTATGGTTGGTGATCATGTTTTTCTAAGAGTTTCACCTGTAGTGAGAATTGAGAGGTCAATCAAAGTAAAGAAATTATTTCCTCGATTCATGAGTCCATTTGAGATCCTTAGGGAAGTTAGGCCAGTTGCCTACCAGGTCGCCTTGCCACTATAATTATTTAGGATTCATGATGTTTTTCATGTTTCTCAACTGAAGGAATATCAACATGATCCATCTCATGTGATTGAACCCAAAGAGATAGAGCTACAAGAGAATATGACCTATCGAGCAGAGCCAGAATGAATAGTAGATGTTAAAGATAAGCAATTGTGGAATAAGACTATTCAACTGGTTAAGGTGGTGTGGAAAGGAATGGCTCTTGGTGATGCTACCTGGGAGACAGAGGACAAAATGAAGCAGCGATATCCCTATTTGTTTCTCTAGGTATGTGTTGTGGTTGTTGTTGAATTTTGGGGGAAAAATTCCTTTAAAGGAAGAGATAATTGTAACATGTAAAAAATGAAGCAGCATAGCTGTCATGGACATGTGAGCTGCGGCGCATTTCACACAAGCCTTGATGCATGGTACAGCGATAAAACTTGGCTTTCTATGCCACATGCTGCAGTGCATGGACCATGAGCTGCAGCGCATGGACCAAAACACATAAAAATGACATTTTTGGCCCTATTTTGAAGTTTTTTGCTTCCCAAAAGTTTTTCATACTTTTAATACCTATATAAATCATTAAGTTTGAGTTCAAACTATCAATTTGAAGGGTTTCTATGGGATCCCAATTATTCCACAATTATTTTTTTAAAGGATTATTAGTTTTAATCGTTATATTTATAATGTGAGCTTAGGAGCAAATTCTTGCTCCTAATTATGATTGTTTGTTATGATTGTGTAGTAAATTTTGGTAATATCAAGGTGGACATTACAAGAATCGTGATATCTGTGAGGATTTATTATCCTACACGATAATACACTTAATTTAATTCTCCGTGAAGATTCTTGAAATCTCACATGAGACTGAAATATTTTATTAATTTTTAAAATTTAAAAAGAGAGAATTAATTTAAATAATAGGCAATTGGAACACCATTAATATACACAAGTTTGATCCCTATACCTGCGAAAACTTATTGATTTATATGATATGAGATCATTTAAAATGCTTGTGGAGATTCTTAAAATCTCACAAGGTGAAATTTTGAAAGAGTGGTGTGAAGAGTAAACACAAACTCTAACATTAATATGACCACATTAAGCTCCACCAAATGTGCATAACATTTAAATTTGAAATTTCATACCTACACGAAAATGGCTTACTTTTGGAAGCAACTCTAGATTGATGAAGTGGTATGTCGCACTTGGAAATGCGACATAGACGATGAAAGAGCAGAGGTTCCCGGCCTTCGGAAGGAAGACCAGAGAAATGGGAGTCGCCACTAAGATTTTGAGGAAAATCTCGGGAAACCATTTAATGGTAGATAAGGATGGTCTACGAATTCAGAAAAAAGATTCGGAAGTCGATTGAGTGTGGAGAAGGTGTTAGGCATCCCACAACACCCGTTCGTGAGAATGGTTATCTGAAGTTTGTTGTACTATATTAATATGGCTTTAAAATTATTTTAATTATTCTTTTTATATTCATGTGTTTGATATAAAATGATAAGAATTAAGTGAGAAATATTTATTTATTTATTTAAGAGGGAGAACTTGACTCAAAATTTAACTCTGAGGCCTACATACCCTGTGATGGGGATTAAAGTACACATAGTTCGAGACTTATAAGTTGTTGGTGAAAATATTTTTAAAGAAAAATTAATTAGAAATAATTTATCATTTTGTAAATAAAACAATTTTTAAAATTTTGGTATGTGTGTTTTAAATTGTAAAAAAGTGATTTAATTTCAATCATTTTCTCAATTTTTGAATTTTTTTGTTGAAGTAAAGAAAAGAGTTTCAAAATTATTTTTCATGTTTTATTATTTTCTTAGAAAATTTAACTGCTATACCTACAGAGCCTTATTAGCTCATACGATAATATAGTTATTCTAAATATCTGCGGAGATTTCAAAATCTCTCACGATAAAAGAGTGAAATAATGTAAATATTCTAAGTATATTTTTAATGTGTAATTATACAATTTACATTTTTAAACATAAAAATCTTAATCACTATACCTGCAAAGTCTTATTTACTTTCACGGTAAGATGATTATTCTAGAGGTCTATAGACATTCAAAAATCTCATATGACCAAATTTAATATATTAATTTAATTAATTAATTTTATTATATAAAAAATATTTAATTTTATTTGCAAAAATTTATTTATTTATTTACTGTATATAAAGTGATAATCACATCATCTACAAGGATTTATTATCCCACATGATGATGTACTTAATTTAAACCTCAATGAAGATTCTTGAAATCTCTCATTAGACTTAAATATTTTATTAATTTAAATTATATATAAAAAAGAGTTAATTTTAATGATGGGCCTTTGAAACCCGTATTATTATATACAAAATTAATCCTCATACCTGCAAGATTTTATTGATTTTCATGATATGAGATCATTTTAAATGCCTATGGAGATTTTAAATTTTCTCTTATGATATGGGTTATTCAAAAAAACATTCATTATGTAATCAAGATTTTTAGCTTAACACAATCTAATTTGTGAAAGTATGTCTAAGTTTTAATTATAGGCAACCAAAATCAAATCTGTAGTGATATATCCATCACCTTTAACAACTATACCTTATAATAAGCTATGCATACATTGAGGTTGGGAAATGATATAAAATAAGGTTGCATGAAGTTATGAAAAACCTATATTAGAACCTGTGTTGAATGAAGTTGATAGATCTTTCTGTAAATTCTTAAGCTCCTTCAAGATATGTTTTAAAGCAATATCACTTCCTCCAACTTGAACCTTCTCAGATGCTCACCTTGACTCCTTTCTACACTGTTGAGACGTCAAGAGAACAACACTGGTAAAGCCATGAAATAAACTGCAGCCATAACGTCAATGTTGTTGTTGCTGTAGAGGAAAAAGCCTCTCTTTCTAGTGAAGCAGCGAGATTGCCCTCTGAGCTCTCTGCTAATGGTGACCTTCGAAACTTGCACGATACTAAAGGGGTAGGAAACTGGGAGTTCTCACAGGGGATAGACCGTAGCGAGAGCACAGATCTGGCCTTCTCCTTTAATCACACTGCATTCTTCGTTTGATAAGCCACCACCAGCCTCTGGTCTCCTTCCCAGGCTCTCCAACCCATCTACATGATAATCACGATCACGAGAACATCTTTCACGTCCATCATAGTCTAACTGTGACTGAGAGAGAGATGGGAGATGTGTGCATGCATGCTCTGTTTCTGCATTTCTGGTTGCTTCTTCCTTTCTATGTTAACTTCTGGTTTCGTTTCAGTCTCTTCCCCTCTCAGCTCTCTCTCCTTCTTGTCTCAGTTCTTTCTCTATTTTCTCCTATTTTTCCCAGCCAAAACAGCTCCTCCGTTTGTGTCCCTTCTGTCTGTTTCTTCCTCTCAGTCTCGATACTCTTCCTTCCACCTTCTTCTCAGTATACTGCTCTCATCCGTCCATCCTCCCTCTCTTTCTCTTTCTTAGCTTTATATAGAGGATAAGAGGGATGCTTTTTTTTTTTTTGAAGTCATGATTATTTACCTACTATTTGCTCTTTACACGCTTCAGCTACTGTCTCGCCTTCTCTATGTTTCTGCTTTTTCCCCATTTTTCACTGTGTTTTCATGTACCTGTCCTCCCCTGTCTTTCGTGTGTGTGCCTTTCTAGTCTTCTTTCTCTGTTCTTCCACCTGCTACATGAATGCGTGCATTCCTGGTTTTATTTCTTTTTCTCTTGCTGGTCAAAAGTGTGTGTGTGCGTGTTTTGGTTGCTTGCTGCTCCTTCTACTCTGTTTTGCCTTTTCTGTGCTCAGTCAAAAGTGCATGTGTGTGCGTGTTCTCTTTTCCCTATCTTCTGCGTCCATGTTTCTACTTTCTTTCTATGTGTATTTTGTGCGTGCAGGCTGCTGTGGCTAGCTAAAGAGGATCTATTTCTCTTCTCTCTTTTTTAATGTTTTAGCATTTCTCTACCTTGTTTCTGCATTTTCAACCTCTGTCTCTATTCCTCCACGTTTTCTGCTCACGCTTCTAGTCTTCTTCATCTCTGGCCTTCTTCCTTGCGTGTGCTCTCTTCCCTTTTTCCTTTCTGCTCTGCATTTTCATCGTGTCTCAACGTGCTATGATCTTCTTTCTCCTTCCTGTCTGCCTTTCTCTGTGTGTTCTTTGCAGGTCTTCAGCGAGAATTGGCCAAGACTGATGGGTTAAGCTTTTAACCCATCAGTTTATGTGATTATCCTATTCTCCCCCTTTTTTTAAATAATAATAATAATAATAATAATAGTAATAGTAGGAGTAATAATTCTTCGTTTCTCTCTCTCTCTCTTTTAAAGAAAATTTATTAATTTTAAAAATTAGAAAATAAAATCTGATTTTGAAATAAACACTTTTTTTTTGAAGATAGCAAAGTTTGAAGAAAGAAAGAAAAAATTCAAGAAGAGTTGACTTTTTAAAGTTCTTTTTTTATCTTGAATGGTTGTGATAATTTCGAGAAAATTTATAAAGATTTAAGTAAGATTATTATTTATTTAAATTATTATTATTTTAAACTTTTTTATATTTTTTTGGTTATTTATTAATATTAAATAAAAAATACCCGGACAAGATACAGTGTTCACATGATATGAGTAACATGAAGACCAAGCTAATATATGATAACTATAAAATAAAATACTCTAATGCACGCCTTATGTTTAAAGCCATTTAGAACCAATTTGCGTTATGCCTCATGTCATTAACAACACAATTTCAATTCTCTTGACTCCACCTCAAAACGAATAATGGAAATCAGATCCTTACCTTTCTCCATTCATTCGCCGATGGTTTTGAATAACCAGTTTGCCATAATTAGAGCTTGAGAATACAAAGGTCAAAATCTCTGAGAAGCTCTCGATCTCGAGGTTAATTTTATTCTTGGACTTCATCTTGCCTTGTCTCATGTATCCTTCTATTGCTGCAGTGAACTCTCCAAAACGATGCAAATGAGATAGAACCATGAAAACCTCCATTTTCACTTCCTTCCCTACCATGTTTAGCAGATTCCTCAAACCTTCTCTTTCTGTCCATACCTTATTGTATTGAGATGCCATTCCGCAGAGAGGAATGCATGTGTACCTGTTGACGTGGTGCTGTACAACTTCAAGCATCTTCCCTGCGTCAAACCTTCTCGGTCACTGGTTCAACTCAACATGCTATAACAACATGTGCATGGACGTTGGTAGGATGTCTATCACTGCTCTCTCCTTCTCGTTCTCTCTCTTTCTCCAAATTTTGCTCCATCTCTCTCTCGTTATCGATTTTTTCTCTTATCCGTTCTCCTCTCCATGCTGCATATGTGCTCTCTGTTTCCTTCATGTCTCTTTTCTCTCATCTGTTTTTTCTTTTTAGATCTCCTTCTCACTCTTGCTTCAACCTCTTTTTAAAGCAAATACAGTGAACAACAAGCTTGCGTGTGAGAGATGCTCGCATGCTTCCCTCTTCTTACTCTCCTGTGTTTGTCTGTATTTCTATTCATGTGTTCTCTGCGCTTTGCTCTCTCTCTCTCTCTCTCTCTCTCTCTTTCCTCTTCGTTTTCAACTACTCTCTGACGGAAAGTTTGCTCTATTGTCTAGTCGCGTTTTTACTCTCTGATTTTTCCTCCGCTCTTTGCCTTTTCACTGTGTCTGGCCTCTATGCTTTCATTTTACTTTTTTGCCTCTGCAACCCTAGTTTCTGTTCATGTGTTCTCTATGCACGCAAGTCTGATCTTGCTTTTTTTTTTCCTAGCGTTCTCTGCTCCTTCGTCCCTTCACTCGTGAGTCTGGCATTGAAAGGACAATCCCTTTTGGGGCTGTGATGAAACATTGATGACTCAGCGTTTCATCCGGCCCTTATATTTTTGTAATTTTTATTATGTTTTTTGTTAATTAATTTTAGAAATCAGATTAACAAATATATATCTTTTAAATGAAAATAACAAGATTTAAGGAGAAAAATTTTAAAAAAGTTAACTCTTAAAAGTTGATTCTCAATATTTAAATGATTGGAATAATTTTAAAGAGATTTTTCAAAGATTTAAGTAAGTTTATTTTTAATTTTGTTAAATTATTATTATTATTTAGAAAATATAATCCTAAAAAGGATTAAATTTTGTTTTTATATTTTTTATTTTTTTAGGTATTTTAAAATTATTTTATTAAATGTAAAATATGGCCAGACAAAATACAATGATCCAAACTATTGAGCACAACTAATCTTGATATTAGGGCTATTATAAAACATTTTGATCTCCTTCGGGTGCTTATCACTCCTCAGGTAGAAAGAACAATATCTAGCCTATGAAAGGATTAAACTAATATATGGCTAGAGTTTGAAAATTAACATTTACTCTCAACTCATATCAAGATAAGTTATTTGTGAAATTGGTTGCAAGTATTTTGATATAATTACGTGTATTGTATTTTAAACTGATATAGTAGGAACAATGTGAAAGTATATGCATGTGGATGTGTGTATTGATTAAAATGAATTTAAGAAGTGACACGTGCACTGACATGCATCGCATCCGTGAGATATACCCTGGATTATGGTAAGGGAAAATGCGGCCCTATTGTGAGGAGGTCTAGGAAGTCCTGATGATCTAGAGTATTGAGTTTGACTCTGCCAGGACGGATTTAGGAGAAGAAATCCTAATGATCCAGAGCGTAGAGTTTAACTTCGCCTGATAGACCTAGAATATTGAATGATCCATGAGGTTATCCTAGACTAAGGCAGCAGGCTATGGTCCTACTTTGTATAAGGCTAAGAAGTCCTAATGATCTAGAGCGTATAGCTTAACTTCGTCATGATGAACCTAGGAGACCATCCATACGAAAATGACCTCATCTAAGTAGTGGTATGGTGGGCCTTGTTTCTTATAACTGGATGGCTTGGTCCAGGTATAGAGTTTACTCTGCTAGGGAAAACCAGAAATGCATTGCATAAACATAACAAGATTGATGAGAATGAATTCTTGTATATGCATATGTTATTGCTTTTGCCTTACTCATGCTACTTTATCGCTTATTTATGATTTTTCTTACTAATTGGTAATTGGGGTTATCTCTAAGTTAATAAAACATGTGTCTCATTTTGTTACTTTTGAACATAGGTAAAAAGAGCTTGAGAAGGCTAGGAAAGGGAGTGAGGAAAGAGTAGCCTCAATTGGTAGTAGTATGACTACCTTTGAGTAAAAATGAATGTATAATGTGTTGATAGAGTTTGAGTTGCCAACTAAAATGTACAAATGTATGTGAACTTGAGAAAGTAAACTATGATGTGAATCTTGCGTGCATGTATCTATATATATATAATATTGTATTGTGCTGAGGGTGCATCAGTGGAGGGTACGTGGGTAGGCTTAAATGCGAATCAAGCAAGTATGTGTTGTTTTGTAACTTGTTCTACTTATGTATATATGTGTTGATTGTGGTAGATTATTTTGAATTGAATGTGTATTGTGTTGTGAAATGAGAACTTGACACAAATGGTGAGGCGGAGCCCCATTTGAAAGAGTCAAGTACATTTGTGATTCTTGACCATATAATGAGGCTGAGCCTTATATGTAAGAGTCGGGGGGTTAAAAGTGAAATAAATTTAGTTATATATGTGATTATGTGTTGTATATGTGTTTTGCTCATATAAAACCACAAGTGTGTAATGTGGCTTTGAGATGCCAAAATGGGCTATTGATGTGATATAAGTGTATTGTGATGTTTATCAAGTGCAAATAGTCCTTTTAGACTTAGTTCAAGGCCCAAAGTGATCTAATAGGACAAGAATGAGAAATGAGCTTTTAGGGTGTAAGTTTTTGAAAGAAAAAGTAACTTTTTACACTTGGGTGTCTAATTTTAGATTGAAACTTTAGATTGACTCTAAACTTGTTCCATTAGCTAGTATGAGTTGTAAGCTTTATGTGGGCACTTGAATCATTCCAATTGAACGTCAGGTGTGAAAATGGCGCAGGTCAGAAATTCATCATTTTTTACTATCAAAATGACAGTAGAATTTCAGACAGGCACACTGTGGTGCATGATGCTGTCAGGAACTGAGCATGTGGATTGTGCCATATGCCATGGCGCATGTGTTGCATGCCATGGCGTATGGCCCTTTTTAAATCTTTTGATCGTGTTACGCTCCCGTTAGCCCTTTTATTTGAATATATGTTTTAAGAAGTTGAGATCTAATAATTTTGAAAACAAATAAAGGGCAATTACTCTAATTTTGATTTATTGATTGTGTGGTGTGAAATGGTAAGCATGGGTGAGATGGAACTTTATAGTTCGGACCCAGGGACTTTTAGTTTTGGTATCAGTCTTCTATGGTTTTTAACTTGTTTGTTCATTGCATCGCATTAGTTGGCAACTTTTATACATTCATTACTTCTTTTCAGCCTTTAATACTAGTTTATTGACTTTTTCTACCTTTACTCTAAAGGAGGGGAGAAAGGTACATGAAGCTACCATAAACACTACTAGGGATCTATGAGAGGACGTGGTAGAATTCTATGTATAAGATCTGGAGATGCCATAGGAACAACACCTCAGGGTAATTAGCCCATTATGGCACATATGCTAAAGTGATGCTGGGCATTTAGAGAAGTTTAGCAGGCCGTGATGCCCTAAACTATAATAGGGATCACAAGGAGCAAAGGCTAGAACAAGAGGCAAGGCCTGAGGTTTTGAAAAGAGGAGTAGAGCTTGAGATACAATTAGCAGGCCAGTGACCTCCCATGCATTAAGGGTAGGCTAGTGATTGGTAAGGAAGATGAAGAGATTTATTAATTTATTGGTTGTGTGGTGTGGAATGGTAAAGCATGGGTTGAGACCGGACTTTATAGTTTGGACCTGGGAACATTACAGTTTGGTATTAGTCTTATATGGTTTTGACCTATTTGTGCATTGCATCGTATTAGTTGGCAACTTTTATACATTCATTACTATTTTTTTGGCCTTTAACAGTTATTTACTGACTTTTCCTACCTTTACTCTAAGGAGGGGAGAGAACGAAAGGTACATGAAGCTACTGTAGCTACTATTATAGCACTACTAGCGATCTGTGAGAGGACATGGTAGAATTCCACAATGCCACAGGCTCAACACACCCAAGATGTGCAAGATTCAGAGGTGCCACTGAAATAACCTTAGGGTAATGACCTTATCATGGCACATATACTAGAAGTGATGTTGGACATTTAGAGAAGTCTAGCAGGCCGTGATACCCTGAATTGTAATAAGGATCACGAGGAGCCAAGGCCAAAACAAGAGGTAAGGCCTAAGACTGAAGAAAGAGTAGAGCTCAAGATACAATTTAATAGGCCAGCAAACTCCCATGCTTCAAGGAGTAGGCCAATGACTGGTAGGGAAGATCAAGAGATTCCCATAGATCGAGTCTGGAGAACTTTTTTCATGGTTGAATCCACCAACTTTCAATAGCAGTATGAGAGAAGGGGATGCAGAGAACTGGATAGAGAGGATAGAGATAATTTTTTAAAGTTACTTTGTGTTCCTCTAAACAAAGAGTGGTATTGGCTATGGTGCAATTGATTGAGGATGCCAAGCACTGTGGCATTCAGTATGACCTTTTAGTGGTAGTCAGCTCAGCTGGGAGCAATTTACAAAGAGATTCTTTAATTACCACTTCTCGCAGCATTTAGAGATGAGAAGGAAAGCTGAGTTTTATGCTTTTCAGTTGGGAGACTTAGATGAGGAGTTATTATTAGGATGTTCAACCAGCTTTCTAAATTTGTGACTTACCTACATGAGAAGGATGATAGTAATGGAGAGTGGAGAGCTAGGATATTGATAAAAAGATGCGCCTGAGTACAGAAGGTAGATATCCTTATTGGGAGTGGATACATATGAGGAAACCTATAATCGACTTTGTATAGCTATGACAAAGGTCAAGAAGCAGATGTTTAGAAGAGAAAGATAGCTATAGGTGGTTTCCACTCCATTAGGCCAACTGGAGGGGTATCAAAGAGAGGCAATTTTGGTGCTAGCTAGTGGTTCTGGATCCTTAGGTAGGAGGATATTCAGTAGAAGATCATAATCTTGAGGAGTGAGTGATTGGCTAGGGTAGAAGGTTTGGTGGGGCTAGAGATTCTAGAGCTCCACAGTAGTCAAGTCAGACTACTACTGCTCCTACCTTTTATGTGAGTACTGCACACTCACCTCTGTGTGTAATATGTGGACAGAGTTATCCTAAAGGTGTTGGGCATGCTACATCTATGGTAGCAAGGGCCATTTTGTGAAAGATTGCCCCAAGAATTGAGGTGAAGATTCTGAGTAATGGCTAGTAGTGCTGGGTTGAGTCTACATTATTTCCTGGGAGGAGGCTTAGACAGCACTGAATTTGATCATAGGTACAATCTTTATCTGCAAGCAAAGAGTTGAGACTCTATTGACTCGAGAGCTACTCATTTATTTATATCACATGATTGTGTGAAGAAGTTGAATTTGCCTGTGCATGAGTTACCTTATATTGTTAAAGTGTCTAGCCTTCTAGATTACTGGATAAGGTGTGTAAAAGAGTTGAGTTATGCTTTGAGGGCAAAACTTTGTGATAGATCTAATCCTGATTCCTATACAAGGATTAGATGTGACCATTAGATTAGACTGGTTGGTAGGAAATAATGCTACCTGGATTGTGCTAGAAAGATGGTGTTACTACCAGTGCATATGGCACCTATGATGATTTCTATAGTAATTATCAGTCAACCAAGTTATTGTCAGTTGTGCAAGCTGAGAGGTTAGTTTTTTAAGCTATCAAGCCTATGCAATTTTCTTCGTGGTGGAAGGTAGTGGTAATGACAATGTTGATGAGATTCAAGTAGTGAATAAGTTTTTAGAAGTGTTTGCGGATGAGGTATCAGTTATGCACTAAAAAGAGAAGAGAAGTCTTTATTGATTTGGCACGTGGTCCCGAGCCTATTTCAAAGCACCATATAGAATGGCTCCTTCAGAATTAGTAGAAATTAAGAATAGCTTAAAGAGTTGTTAAAAAAGGGTTTTATATGCTCTAGTATGTCACCATGGAGTTCGCCAGTCCTATTTGTAAAAAAGAAGAATGGCAGCCTACGATTATGTATTAACTACAGGAAGTTGAACAAGGTGACAATAAAGAGCAAGTACCCACTCTCAAGAATAGATGATTTGCTGGATCAGCTAGTAGGAGCTTTGGTGTTTTCCAAGATCGATCTGCGATCTAGGTATCATCATTTGAGGGTTAATACAAAGGATGTACCTAAGACAATGTTTCCACTCAATACGGTCACTTTGAGTGCTTGGTGATGCCGTTTGGTTGACGAATGCACCTGCAGTTTTCATAGACTACATGAACTGCATATTCTGTCCCTTCTTGGATCAGTTTATTATCATGTTCCTAGATGATATACTGATATACTCTAAGACAAGGAAGAGCAGGCGAGGCACTTGAGGATTGTGTCAAGAATTTTGAGAGATAACTACTTGTATGCTAAGTTGAGTAAATGTGAATTTTGGCTACGAGAGGTAAGATTTCTTAGACATGTGGTGTCAGTTGAAGGTATTTCAGTGGATCCTCATAAGTTGGATGTAGTATTGTGATGGGAAATGACCGAGTTCAATAACTAAGGTTCGAAGTTTTTTGGGTTTAGTAGGTTATTATGGAAGGTTCATTCAAAGGTTCTCACATATTGCTATTCCTTTGACTTGCTTGACGAGAAGGATCAACCTTTCATTTAGGATGATCGGTGTGAAGCTGCTTTAAGCCCTCGGCACTGATGTTGATAATTCTTGATCCAAGGTTGCCTTATGAGATTTACACAGATAATTTTTTGAAAGGTCTGAGGTGTGTATTGATGCATGAGGGTCGACTTATGGCTTATACATCCAAATAGTTACGACCTTATGAGGAGAGTTATACGACACATGACCTGGAGTTAGCAGTTGTAGTGTTTGCTCTCAAGATTGGCGACATTATCTTTATAGTGTAAAGTTTAATATGCACATTGATCACAAGAGTTTGAGGTATCTTGTGGATCAGAAAGAGCTCAATATGAGGCAAAGGTAATAGATGAAATTCTTGAAAGATTACAACTATGAGTTTAAGTACCATCTAGGGAAAGCCAATGTCATGCCAGATGCTTTAAGTCGAAAATCACTTCATGTGGTTGAATTGATGGTTGGGAACATTAGTTGTCGTTCTCTTTGCTAGAGGTGCAGCTTGAGGCATCAGATTATACACTGAATACAATCATTCAACAATTATTTTCCAATGAATTTTGGAAAGAAATATGGGAAGCTTAGTTAAAGGATAAGTTTCTTGTCAGGAGTGGGAGAGGATATAGAGGAAGGTCATACTACTTTATTTTGGTTTAGTGATAATGAGTTCATTTTGTATAAAGACTGAATCTGTGTACATGTAAATAAGGAGATCAGGAGGAAATTGTTGGAAGAAGCTTACTGGAGCAGATATATGATGCATCCTGATGTAACTAAGATGTACCATGACATGAAGAAGCATTGGTAGTGGCAAGATATGAAATGAGATGTTACTGAGTTTATGATTCGTGTCTCATATGTTAAAAGATGAAAATTGAGTTTCAAAGACCAGCTGGGACACTACAACCTCTAGAAACTGCCCAGTGAAAGTGGGACATCATTTTAATTAACTTCATGTCTGGACTATCAAGAACACAGGTTGGATATGACTTTATGTGGGTTATTGTGGATCGATTGACAAAGTTAGCATACTTCTTGCCAGTTAAGACCACCTATGATGTGGAAAAATATGCAGGAGTATATGTGAGAGAGGTAGTAAGAATGCACGATGTACTCAAGGATATAGTGTCAGATAGAGATCCCGATTTACTTTGAGGTTCTAAAGCAGCATTGCAGAAGGCAATAAGTACCAAGTTGAGGTTTGGTACCTCTTATCATCCATAAACCGATGGACAGACTAAACGCACAATACAGACTCTAAAGGATATGTTGTGATGTGTGCCCTTGAGTAGAAAGGTAGCTGGGATGGTCATTTGCCTTTGGCTGAGTACGCCTACAATAACAACTTTCACTCGAGTATTCAAATGGCACCATTTGAGGCATTATACAGGAGGAAGTGCAGATCATCCTTGTGTTAGGTTGAATTGAGTGGAGAAGAAAAGTGTGATTGGTCCTGGAATTGTAGATTAAACTATTAAGAAGATTAGAGTTTTTGACAAAAGTTTCTTACTGCCTACAGCCATTAGAAGGGTTATGCTGATAAGCGACATCAACCGTTGCATTTGAAGTGGGTGATCCTGTGTTTCTTCGAGTTTCTCCTTTGACTGGTATTTGTAGGTCTATAAGGGCCAAGAAACTAAAACCTCATTATATAGGACCATACCATATTCTGAGTACAGTAGGTCCTATTAGCATATAAGATTGCTTTACCTCTGCCTTTATCCGGTATACATAACATGTTTCATGTGTCACAATTGAAATATAAGCATTACTGAGAAATTGATTCTGTATATATTGTATATGAAGAATGAAATTGAATATGAATGTTATGTATTGATTTTTTGTAGATGCGATAACAGTTATATAAACATGTGTGATAGGCTTATTTGGTTATTAATAGGTGGTGTTGTATTGTGAGAAGTTGAATGGTGTGTGTATATATATATATATTAACTTTAAAATAATTACATATACAAATTTGAAGATTTAGATGTATGCATAAAGATGGGAGTTCATATATAGGGGAGTTGTAGATAATATGAAAATTCCTACTAAGGTTGCCCCTCAATTGTTACTTTTATGAATATATATATATATACATGCTTAGTCTCACTGCTCAAATTGGCAAAATTTGGTCAGGCACTTGCTCAGGTTCACTGTTTAGATTGGCAATGATATTTGGGCATATCATAACACCCTGAATGTTGAGTAAGGGGATCCATGTTCCAAACTGGAGTGAGGAAGCCTTTGGCCAGGTAACCCCTCCTAATCTGGTGAACAGAATTGGCCAAGTAATGGTAACTAGAGCTACAGTGAGATGCCTATGAGTTTAATTAGAGGTGATAAGGAAGTTATAAGGGTTAATTTGAGTATGCATAATCTAATAAGTAATTCGTTAGACATGAATGATTAATTTAAACTCTAAAATTTATCTCATATGTGATCTAAATGAATACGTGAAGTGTGTGAACTGTATGTTACTATTATTTTATGTGCTAATGTAAATATCTTGGTTATTGAGATTTTGTATGAATCTCACCCCCTTATATTTACTTATTTTTAGGAGAAGAAAATGGCAAAGAGAAGGTGCAAGCCTCAAAAAACCAGGCACTAAAAATCTTTAGACTTGAGTGATTTTTGTAATGCATTGTTGTTTTGTGATTTTGCTAAATATAGGGGCATATAGATTTAGGTTTGTGTCTTATGAGAAATTGATAATTGAAATATCTGTGGTAATTTGGCCTAAATTGGTTCAAAAGTGGCCTAGTATTTATGCTTAAGGATTTGAAAACTTGAGCTAGTTTTGGCTCGTTTATTTGTGTTTGTTTAGTTCAATTTTAAAGTATGCTTGGGAAATATCTGTATGAGTGTTTTACGATTTATTGAATTAGGTTCTAAATTGGGAATGTATGAATTTCTTGTTTGAATGCTGTGTAACATGTGACCCAACTGGGCGAGTGAAGTACAAGCCTAGGCAAGTAAGTTGCTTTTTGTTGGGGCAAGCAAGTGCCTGTCGAGATGAGTGAGGTAAGCCTCACCAAGGTAAAATGAATTATAGTCTGTGGCGAGCATGTAAGCTAGGGCAAGTGGTTCTGCAAGTCGAGGTGAGTAAGTAGGGTTGAGATAGTAAGGCCTTATATATATGATGTATATATGTTGAATGTTTTTAAGTTCTTATTAAATTTAGATGGAATCTAATTATCTTATTGTAAGAAAGGTGTACCCTTAAGACTAGCCTAATCTCCTTGAAAGAATGATGTATGTTGTAATTAGGGATAATGACTGGGGTTGTTACAGAAGGAATCTATGACAGAGAATGCACTTTTCATATAAAGTCCATTAAATGTTGTCAGACTTCTCACTCACACCTGGACAAGTGTGATCCAAATATGGATGAGTTATCTTCATTTTGGCTCATCGATCAATTCAATGATTATAGCATGGACCATTCAAGGTTCAAGTATGTATGATGTATTTGAAGCATTAAGCTTCTCAGTGAGTCCAATCAAGCATAGGTAATTTGAGTACCAAGCGTGAATGAGTGTACAAGGGCAACTTGCCTCTTTATGATGTGAATCATGCTTGGGTAATTTATGAACCAAACTTGAATAGCTTGTTCAATGCCAAGTCTTATTCTAAGTTAGGGTTGAAGGTTATAAGTGATTCATCCATTCAAGCATGGATTTTTGTAAAATCCAAGCATGGATTGCTCCTTAGGCATAACTCAAGCTAACATTTAGGATTAATCAAGTATAGTAAAATTATCATCCAAGCTTGAATCAAATCATAGAAACTTAATCAAGACATTTTTCCATACTATCTTGCCATTCAAGAGAGGACACAAAGATGTTAAAGAGTGAACCAACATACAGTACTATGTCTTCACTCTTGGTTCTCTTATTCAAACAAGGTCTTGTTATGGTTCAAACTTGAATGAGATCCTTTAAGTCCTATATGTACAAAAGATGATCAATCACATGTAGGACACTTATAGTCCAAGTGTGAATGATGCAATGTGAAACATAAGTGCATGCATATGTGTGTCAATCATGCATGACGTAATGACCCCAGTCATTAAACCCAATGACAACATACATCAATCTTTCAAGGAGATTAGGCTAGCCTTAAAGGTGCACATCTTTTAAAATAAGATAATTACATTTTATATAAATTTAACAACCATTTAAAACCACTCTACAGACATAATCATATATATAAGGCTTCCCTATCTTTATTCCTACTTACTCACCTCGGCTTGTAGAACCACTAGCCCCGGCCTACATATTCACCTCGGACTATAACTCAACTTGCCTCGGTGAGAGCTTACCTTACTTGCCTCGGTAGGCATTTACTTGTCCCGATAAGAAGCTACCTTCTCTCTCAAGTGAGTAGTATGTTTCACAGTGTTTCAAATAGGAAATTTCATACCTCTCCTATTTAGAATCAAATTCAATAAATCATAAAACACTAGTATAGATATTTCCTAAGTATACTTTGAAATTAAATTGAATAATCATAAATAAACAAGCCAAAATGTAACATCATGATTTTCTTATCCTGAAACTAATTGCCATTAGGGGATGTTGGATGAAACAAGCCAAAGTAATTAGTGAATGATTAGGATTTGGATGCAACTTGATGTTTTGACTCATTGGGATGTTGGATAAGCAGGTAAAAGTGAAGTCATCGTATTTTGAAATCAAGCATGTGCGCTTGGTAAGGATTTACTTACTATGCCACGCACCACGGCTAATGTTGCCTATACTGCGGCGTATAACGCAGAAAATGAAGTGATAAGTACATGGTCAACTTGTGAAAATAGAGAAAAGAAAGAAGGGAAACACATGGAGAAGAGAAGAGAAGCCATTCTTTGCTAGGGCCAGGATTCTTGGAGTGTTGGGAGAAGTTTTCGACTGATAGCTTATCGGGTAAATTTTGTATAGCCCTTACCTTTAATTCTACACTAATTTCATTAAGGGTAAAGTGATAATTAGTGTAGGATTAGAGATTTAGATGATTGCTTAATGATTTGGCTAATTGGAATATTGTATGAATAGGTACGGGTGAGAGGATTGCGTTTAGGGTCAAAGCAAGTGTATGTGGTGAGAATTAATCTAATTGTGCCATGTGCCGCAGGTTGTACTACATGCATCACGGTATAGCGACTAAAAAATGACTTCTTAAGTTGTGAAATTTCAGAAATTTCAGCAAGAAGAAATACGAAACACACGAGAGGAGAAGAGAAGAAGGGCTAAAGAGCTAGGGCAAGTCATTTCAAGTCATTAGAAGGTGCTTTTGATTGATAACTTAGTGGGTAAGCTATGTATAACCCTTAACTTCCATTCAATGCAAATTTATTTGAAAATAAGTCATAGGAAAATTGAATTGGTGAAGTTTGAGGGGTTTGATTCTTGCCAATAGTAATAAAAAGGTTCTCGAGAGTTAAATTAGAGTTTTATGACTAGTTCAAAGCTGAACAGCAGAGCTTTGAACCCGTAGGCTTAATTTAGCCTTATGTTAAAGAGAGAATATGGTGACAATTTGATTTGAGTGAGATGAGACCGATTGAGGTAATCTAAAGTAGTAATTGGATAGTAATGGACCTAAGATGGATAAATGGAAAAGAATTTATAGCTGAATATAGCCATAAGTAGTAAATATATGTTTTTGGTCAAAATGGACTAAATAACTAAAATATGCCAAATGTATCTAGATTGGCATATTGAACGTGTGAGTTGAAAAAGGAATCTTGTGATAAGCTGTTATGGTGGTTGAAATCCACAGGTAACCTTTCTAGTGACAGAAGGATTGAGGTAATCGAATAATTTCCTTTGTTTTACTATATGTTGTAACTATATGTGAATATGCTATGTAGTGCATGAAATGGTTTTTAACTAAGCATGATTTATGGCATTTTGTGAATGTTGCATGAAATGAATTTTGATTGGATAAAAGGATTGAAAAATGTGATTTTATATGTTATGTGTGTGTGTGTGTGTGTGAGTGTGAGCGAGAAAATATGTAAAGTGGTAATGAGGAACCTTGAATGGTTTAAAAAAGCATGATCACAGGGGTGGGAGTTCACCTAGATGGACAGATGGTGATAAGACCATATGACATCTTCTCCTTAGTGCCCGATAGGGTGCAGTGTTGGGGAATTATACCTCCTTAGTACCTTGTAAGATACGGTGTTGGAGAAGATCTCCTTAGCACCTATTGAGGTATGGTATTGAAGATTTGGGACTCCTTAGTGTCTATGTGATACAGTGTTTAAATCAACGATATCCTATCGTGTGTATTAGGGGAAACCATAGTCTAAAAGTGAAATTGAACACCTTTAGCCGAGTGATTCTGAAATGGAATATATGATTATGTTATGATTAAGGGTATATTATGCTTTACTTTCATATAGTTGCATGTGATAGTCAATAGGAGTGAGTTATTCCATTATTGAGATTTTTTTCTGACTCTCATGGTTACATTTTTATAGGACAGAGTAGTGATAAGGGCAAGGGAAGAGAGTCTGGACTGGCATAGTAGTGTCGTGGTTGTGTGACCCTTTTGAGATTGTGTTATGAACTGAGAACTTGGGTATATGTGTGTATATGAGTTTTTGTAGGGTTGCATGCATGTTTAAAGTAGTAATTTTGTGGAATCTTAGCCTAATTGTATGTATATGTGGTGGAATGAATTAAGGGCTAAAGATTTAGGTGTATATGTGATGATTTGTTGTACATGTTAGTAAATCTTAAGCCCAAAGTGTGAAATTGTGAGGAAATGAGTAATTTGTGGCTAAGATTGAGTAATACACATGTTGTGACTGTGAATATATGTCATTATGTTCAGAAAAAGGCTAAGTAGGCCAAGTTGCACCATGTAATGGCAAATTGTTAAAAGTTTATGATATATGGAAATTGGCCGTTCAAGGGTCAAATTTTGATATACATGTATGTTTGTATTATAATGTGGTTAATCAAGTGTATTAGATCCTTTTGGACTTTATTCAAGGCCTTGTGTGGTCTAATGAGAGAAAAGGATCGATTTGAATGCTTGGGTGTGTGAAATTTTTACAAAAAGTAACATTTTGCACCTGGGTGTCTAAATTTTGATTGAACCATTAGATTATGTCTAAGCCTATCTCATTAACTACTTATGAGATAAGCTTCGCGTAGGTGCTTGAATCACTCTGATCAGAAATCGTATGTGAAAATGGCACACACCGAAACTTCATCATTTTACGGTCAAAATGACAGTAGAATTTCGAACAGGCATGCCGTGGAGCATGGTGTCACATGCTGTGGCACACGTCACTGAGAGTTTGGGCGTGTAACTCTGTGCTACATGCTAAGGTGTACAACCTGTATTACAACCTAATTTTCTTGGTTTTAATGCATGTAAGTAAGATAGGAATGCTTATGGGTTGTGTCTATTGCGCATTCGTATTGATGTATTATGGTTTTAATGATTTTGCAAAACAAGTCTTTGGCCAAAGGCTTTCAAACAATTTATATGATTATTGAATTGGTGTGATTAAGTAGTGATTCTATTAATCTTCTCCTGTATCAAGAGGATATAAGGGAGCGTTACAATTTTGATGCATTCATTTAGAGATATGGCAACTGATACTTGTTCATTACACGACTCTTCCTGTAATGTCCTTTTTGTTTCTTGTTTTCATCCTTAGAAGGGGAGAAAGTAGTAGAAAATAGTACAGTATGAAGAGAGGCACTCATGCTAGTGCTCTATCTAGACGAATTGTTGAGGAGGAGTGGGAGCCAAAAGTTCAATCAGTTCAGCTGTGAAGGGATAGACATGATGAGCTACTAGAGGAGCTCAGAGATATGGTAGTAGATATAGGGCACACTGTTAGGGATCATGACACAATCTTAAAAGGAAAAGAGCAAGAAGAAAGAGTCGAAGCTCAGAATATTCTAATGTATGAGGAAGTACACATTAGACCTGGATCGTCTTAAGATTTGGGTAGCAGGAAAGGGATTCCTGGCGTTGATCCATCTAATGATCGTGCTTGGAAGATGTTTGTTCGATTCAATCCACCAACTTTTGATAGTAATATTAGAGAGGAGGAAGCAGAGTTGTGGTTAGAGCGACTGGAAACCATCTTTGAAGTGGTAATTTGTACTCCTGAGCAAAAGGTTATCCTGGCCATAGTATAGCTAGTCAATGCTACCAGGAGGTAGTGGGAATCAGTGAGGCCGACTAGTGGTATTCGGTTGTGTTGGGATACATTTAAGAAGGTCTTCTTTGATCAATACTTCCCAATTTCATTCACAACTGAGAAGGAAGAGGAATTTCATGCATTTAGGTAGGGAGACCTTGATGAGGAGGAATTCATAAAGAGGTTCAACGATTTATTGGCTTACTCCACTTATCTCTAGCATAGCAATGATACTAAGTAGAAGGCTGAGAGGTTACTAGAAAAGATGAGACCTAAGTACCGATAACAGATAGCACTGCTTGATGTGATGACTTATGAGGAGATGTGCCATAAGCTGAGGGTAGCAGTTAGGCATGGTAGAAAGGTAGATGTTGAGAGGAGACAAGATAGTATAAGGAGATCCTCATCTCTTTTGGGTCTAACAGGCAGAATTTCAAAGAGGCCTGGGTTCAGTGTCGGCAGTTCTAGTTCTTTGGGAAGGAGAAGTTTCAGTAGAGGATCTCAATCTCGACCTATGTATAGAGGGTCAACGTAGAGAGGTGGGGTATAAGAATTGGACCTCCATAATCTTCGAGGCAAGCATCGAATGTTCCAGTTCTGACTTTAAGTATTAGAAGGACACCCCAGTGCAAGATTTACGGTCGATCTTATCCCAATAGATGTTAAGCTTGCTTCAAGTGTGGCAAGTCGAGACATATAGCGAGACAGTGCCTAAAGGGTAGAGTTGAGGGGACTGAGCAGAGATCTATAATTCCTGGTCGAGTGTTTGCAATCACCCAAGAAGAGGTTAGAGCGTCTTTGAACCTGATCAAAGGTATGATTTTTATTTGTGATCATCAAGTAGAGGCATTATTTAATTTGGGTGCCACTCATTCCTTTGTGTCTGAGGAGTATGTAAATAGATTGAATTTGTCATTGTAAGAATTACCCATGCTCATTAAAATGACAACACCTTCTGGATCATCTAATATTACTAATAAAGCTTGTCAAGGTTTGAAGATTCAATTTAAGGATAGAGTTTCCAAGATTGATTTGATTTGTATTCCTATGAAAGGAATAGATGTCATTATTAGCATGGATTGGCTAGCAGTGAATAATGCTATGCTTGATTGTGCCAGAAAGTTGGCTTCACTACTAGTTGTAACCTCTCTGAGGTTAAACTACAAATTAACTCCAATTCATAGTAATCTAAGGTTTCAAAGATAATTTCTCAAAAATCATTTCACAGGAATCCTAATTCTCCATTTCCAATCTCAAACATAATTTAAGGACTCTAAATCAGAGTTTTTAAAAACAAAGAAGAAGCTTGAAAATCAATTGGGACCCAAATAATGAGTTTTAAAACATAAAAACCATTTATGTTCAGAAAATGACACGTGCGTTGCAGCTTACGGCTCGTGCGTCGTGACATGTCTCCTCTGTGCCATGCGCCGCAGCATGAGGTGCCATGCACCACGGCACATGGCATGAATTTTGATAGATCAGTGCTATCATTTGATAGCACGGGGAGCGAATTTCTTATGCATCCTAAATCTCCATCCAACGTCCGATTGAGGTGGTTTTAGTGTCTACACGAAGCTTTCTCCTAACTCTAGCTAATGGCACTAGTTTCACACTCAAATTAATTTTCTATAAAAGTTGGACACCAAAATCCATTTCGATACATTTTCACAAAATTTCCTAAATGGAGTGTCCCAACTCAACTACACATGCCAATAGCTTACGCCAATCCTCCAACCACACTCAATGGACTCTTGCGAGCTCGTGCAACATACCACACACAATCAAACACACTTATTTCACAAAATTAACACTCAACCCTGATTTTCACAAAACATAGAGGGGAGGAAAAGTTGCACAAAATCAACAATTTATTCATATTTCTCAAAATACATATGTTCCTACTTGCACAAGTATTTTGGCCCTATCCACGAGTTCACAACAAAAACTCACTAACCCAGGGCACAAAATACACTAGTTGAATACAACATCATGCAAGTAGTGCACCAATTATGAAAATTAATCCTAGTTGGCAATATGTTAACAAATACACATATAAATAGCAAAAGAGAGGCATATAGAGGATTTACTCCACCAATCCTAAGACTCAGTATGTTTTCCCCGATTTAGATCCGATGAGCTATTCCTGAAAATATTGAGAATTGAGGGGTGAGTACAACCACTCAGTAACCAAGTTTCACTTAACCCTCACAGTTACATATCAATTGTAAATAGATGCAATTAGGCATATAAACACATATATTACATGGCATTAGGCCACGGTTCATAAAACTAACAACCATGTGATCGAGCTTGCCACAAAACACCATATCATGTTATTTCACAAAAACATAACATAGGGTCGCAAAAATAACAATCATGCACCCTTAACACGTGCCAGACCACAAAACTAACAACCATGTGGACGGACTTATTTGCATGATCGTGTGCCAACCTTATATCCTCCTGTTACCTTTGACATGAAATTAGTGACTACCACGTAGCTATGTCCTTCATGAACTAACCCAGCCTTTCACTCGTGTAGAGCTATCAGGCTAGGGTTAACTCACTCACTTGTGTAATCCAATTTCCCCTAATACTAACAGCTATAGGGTGTTGTACCCCTAATCTAGCCTCCTCATGAACTGGTGGAGACTAGTTAGGTTCGAGTCTCTCATAGAACAAGTAGGATTGTCTTGAATCAACTATGGGACAAGGGCTACCTCTCGATTCCAACAGTCGATGCTAAGGCTAGTTCTCAATTCTAACGGTCACTGCCAATACCACATGGATTTCTAATCAATCTACTCCTCTCCCTAGGCAAACTCCAGCCAACGATCATGCTATGCACATTTCACGCATAATATGCATTTTAACAATCATTTCTCAACACATGAATTGACATAACACAATTACTCCATAATTTAACACATAATTCATCACAATTCTCCACCCATTGTAATAAATCACAAGTAATTTAATTAAACATCAAGGGTGGTAGAATCAAGGTTTTCTTTTTCCTAAAACCATTTCACAATCAAGTATTTGCCAATATGCATCATCAATTTATCTTACAAATCACATTTTACAACACAATTAACATTCAGCTATAAAAATTAAGTTTTCCCTAGTTACCTCAAACCTTTGAGAGGTTAAAGGTTTACCTCTCACTATATCAACTTCCCAAAGCTTCAACAAGCTCGAAAGGTGCCAAAACGAATCTTTATTCATCCAAAGCGCAAGAACATCATCATTATTTAACTCTTGAACATAAAACTCCATAAATACTATTTTAAGCAACTCATAATCACTATCTTTTCATACCCAATAGGCTCATTAGATTCCATTAATGCATATTATCATTAATAACACCTCAAACCTTCATTAATGCACATTAACCTCTCCCAACTACCTCATAAATACCAATTTTTGAACATTCAATGCTCTCATGAACTAACCAGTTGCAAAATCATTAATGTGGTGTTCTAATACATTAAATCACTCCCATTAGTCTGATTTTAACTAATAGAATTGGACCTATACTCTTATGGACTGAAAATCTATCTCCCAACTCAAACCCTACCATAAACAATCATAAATGAGGGAGAGAAAGGAAGTAGAAGGCACCATGATCTTACCTTGGGTGTTTAGGAGCTCTAATCTATCAACAATGGGACCAAATGTCATGCCTTAGCAGAGCCAAAACTAAGCTCTTCATTTTTCTCCTTTTTCTCTCTTCTATTTTCATGCAGAAAGAATCAGATATATTTAATTTTTTGCCATGGGTTGCGACACACCCTGCCCTCCCCCACGGTGCATGGCACAGAGGAGCCCGTTACATTTAAATTGTTTCCGTGCACTACGACAGACCAACCATGTGCCGTGGTGTGTGGCATAGAAAATAATTCTTCACTTTTTCATCTTCTTTCCTTGCTCGGGTGGCCCACCATCGATCTGGACCCACTTCTAGGGCTGAAATCACATTAATTATGATAAGTTAAGCCCCTCGAGCCATACACCTCATTAACTTACTAACTACCTTAATTAGGTTAACAAGTCAGGGTTAAAATTTTTTAAATGTTACAATTCTCCCCTTCTTTTAAGAATTTTGTCCCCAAAATTCAGTAAATTATATAAATCTTACCCCACTAAAAAAGATGGGGATACTTTTGCCTCATTTTATCTTCCGTTTCTTAAGTGGCATCGCCAGGAGTCATTCCCTTTTATATCACTTTCACTAAGCAGATAGTCTTGTTTCTGAGCTATTTATCTTTCACTTTAGCTATCATTTTAGCTCAATTCGGTAAGTCAAATTCTCCCATAGCTCTACCTCTTCTAGCTCAATAATGTGAGACAGATCGAGTTGGTACTTCTTGAGTTGTGAGACATGAAACACGTCATGTACACCCGATAAGTGTGGGGGTAATGCAATCTAATACGCTAAAGGCCCAATCCTTTTTAGAATCTCAAACGAACTAATGTATCTAGGAGTCAACTTCTTAGCTCAAATAGACCTCCCAATACTAGCCATAGGCGATACCTTCAAGAATACATGGTCTTCGACCATAAACTCTCGCAGTCTCCTTCTCTTATCTATATAACTCTTCTGCTGACTTTGGGCAGTCAATAATTTTTATTAAATTACCTCTATTTTCTCTATGGTTTGATCTACCAAATTTAGATTCAAAACACTTCTCTCACTTAACTTAGTCTAGCAAAGAGGCGATCGATACTTTCGACTATACAAAGCTTCATACAGAGCCATCTGAATACTTGCATGAAAGGTGTTGTTATAGGCAAACTCCGCAAGTGGTAAGTGTTTATGCTAACTACCACTAAACTCAATAGCACATGCTCGCAACATATCCTTGAGAGTTTGAATCGTTCTCTCGATTTGACCATTGGTCTATGGGTGATAGGCCATACTAAACTTCAATTTAGTACCTATAGCCTAGTGTAAAGCTCTTCAAAAGTTTGATGTGAACCTCAGATCGCGATCTAATATAATCTCTTTTGGTACCCCATGCAACCGTACTATCTCTTGAACATAAGCCTCAGTAAATCTCTTTAAGGTATAATCTACTTTAATGGTTAGGAAGTAAGCTGACTTAGTCAGTCTGTCTACAATCACCCATATAGCATCATGACTCGCCTGAGTACGAGACAGTCCCATTATAAAATCTATAGACACACTATCCCATTTTCACATTAGGATTTCTAAGGGTTGTAACAGCCCAGGTGGTTTTTGGTGTTCTATCTTGACTTTTTGACATGTCAAACACCTAAAAATGAACTTAGTCACATCTCGGTTCATTATGTGCCACCACTACTGTTTCTTCATCTCTTGGTACATCTTAGTAGCACCAATGAATTATTAGCTTACTCCTGCAAGCTTCTGATAGTATAGTCTCTTTAATCTCCTTATCATCGAGAACACACATACGGTCGTGATATAACATGAAACCATTATCACTGAAACCAAAAGCTATCGTTCGGTTTTCCTCAATGTCCTCCTAGATCTCTAATAAATACTCATCTTCTAATTATTCTTTCCTCAGTTCTTTCAAGAATTCACTTGTAATCACTATGACATTCAAGTTGTATGATGTGAAATCAAGAACATTCTTATGCTCATTAGAGAAATCCTCTAGCATCTTGTATTCTTACATCATCAAGAATGCTACGTGTAGCGTCTTCTAGATTAACACATCGCTACTATATAGCCTTACTAGGATGGTACTTTAACTCAAAATTGTAGTCCTTCAATTACTCTATCCATCCCTGCTGCCTCATATTCAACTCTTTCTGATCAACTAGATATTTGAGGCTTTTATGGTCACTGTATAACTCAAACTGGGCACCATAAAGGTAATGTCTCCATATTTTAAGTGCAAACACTATTGCCGCAAGCTCAAGATCAAGGGTAGGATAGTTCTTCTCATGCTGTCTTAACTGTCTCGAAGCATATGCCACAACCTTATCATCTTGCATTAAAAACACATCCAAGACCTATAAGGGAACTATTTGCATACACCACAAATGGTAATTTTGAATCTGGAATAGTTAACACAGGTGCAGTCGTCAATCTCTGCTTCAACTCTCGGAAAGCCTCTTCATACTTGTTAGTCTATATGAAAGGATGATCTTTCTTAGTTAATTTGGTCAAAGTAGATGCAATCTGGGAAAATCCCTAAATAAACCTTCTATAATATCTTGCTAAACCCAAGGAACTTTAGATCTTGGTCACAGAAGTTGGTCTACATCCACCTTATAAGGATCAACTACAATACCACTGGCCGACACTACATGTCCTAAAAACTTTACTTCACGCAACCATAACTCACATTTGCTCAACTTCACATAAAGCTTCTTGTCTTTCAGAATTTGCAACACGATCAATAAGTGCTTAGCATGTTCTTCCTCATCAATCGAGTATATTAAAATATCATCAATAAAGACCACTATGAACTTGTCCAAGTAGGGCCTAAAGATTCAATTCATATAATCTATAAAGATTACGGGTGCATTCATCAACCCAAAGGGCATAACAAGAAATTCATAATGCCTGTATCTCGTTCTAAAAACAGTCTTCGGCACATCATCCATTTTCACTCTCAATTGGTGATGGTCGAATCTCAAGTGAATATCACTGCTCTAGATAACTGATCCAATAAGTTATCAATTTAAGGTAACAGGTACTTATTCTTAATTGTCACCTTATTCAGCTATCGGTAGTCTATGCACAATCTCAAGCTACCATCTTTCTTCCAGATAAATAAAATAGGCAAACCCTAATGTGAAACACTAGGTCTAATCAACCCCTTCTCTAATAACTCCTCTAGCTGCTTCTTAAGCTCATTCAATTCTGTTAGAGCCATCCAATATGGAGCCTTAGAGATTGGCTTAGTACCAGGTACCAAGTCGATTGAGAACTCAATCTCTCTCTTTGGTGGCTATCCTAACACTTCATTTGTAAAGGCCTAGAGAAACTCATTGACAACTCTAATCTTGTTTATTACTCTATCGTATACTCCGTGTACTAAGCAAAACACCATAAAGACTTGACATATTTCCTTTATTGATTTCTCCACTTGCACTATTGATAGGAACTTAGGAGTCTTCGGAGTAGTAACAGGTACGAACTGTGTAGTCTCATCATTCATTATGGTCGCCGTGTACACTGGTAACAAAACTGTCTTTTTATTACAGTCTAACGTTACTCCATTAGCAGACAACTAATCTATGCCAATTATCACATCGATTCCCGACATCGGCAAACAAATCAAATCAATACTTCTGACTATTTCACCAAATTTCAACTCTACTTTCAAGCAAGTCTGACTAGTTCTCACTAAAGCACCAGCCAGTGTAGAGACATTCATCATGAAAGGCATTTCAACCACATGCAAACTCAGTCTTTGTGCACACTCATCGGAGACAAACAACTGAGTGGCACTAGAATCAAATAAATTAAAAATTTATTGATTGCTTAAAGAAATCATACCTCGGATAAGCTTTAGGGAAGCTTTAGCCTCTTCCCTCATCATAGCAAACACACGACAAGAATAGCAGACCTCTAATCAGTGTAAGGAGCATTCTCGGGGCAATACCACGCGATGTGCCTAACCCTGTGGCACTTGAAACATGTCCAGCACTCCCCAATATGGTGTCTTCCACACTTGTTGTACTGCGGGGCTTTAATTGGTCCAGTTACTGTAGGAGCAGAATCCTGTCTTGAAGCTTGACTCCACCCACTTATACTCCTGAGGGCATTACTCCTTATCTGAGAACCTCTAAAATGTGAACCCCTCTGGAAACTTCTCTTCTTACTACCACTGCTACCCAATCAGATGGTCCAGAGCTATAACCAGTTCTCTTGCCAACACATCCAGTAAGACCCGTATATGTAGAGAAATGGCCCTTACCATCTCTCCTTTGGCTGTCCTCAGCCTTACAACCTCATCTAGCTACAGCTCTCAACTTACTGCACATGTTACTATATGAGATAATATTGAAGGGTGCTAGCTGCTATCTGTAATCAGGCTGCATCTCAAGTAATTGCTCAACTTTCCAATACTTATCATCATGATTCCTCAAGTAAGTTGAGTATTTAGACAACTCGTTGAACTTAGCTATGAACTCTTCTTCATTCATGTTCCCTTATTATAATTGGTGGAACTCAACCTCTTTCTCAGCTTTGAAGGAGGCAAGAAAATAATAGGAGAAGAATCTCCTCTTGAACTCACTCCATGTTAATGAAGACCCATTCATCAGTCTCACTCTCTCTCACCACTACTTGGTAGCATCCTTAAGTAGGAATGTAGCAAGTAGTACTCATTGCTCATATATGCAGGTCATAATGGAAAAGATCGTCTCCAATTGATCTATCTACCTTTCGGCCGCTCTATTCTCCATGGAACCCTTAAATGATAGAGGATTCAACCTTATGAACTTCTTTAAGGCTAAATCAATAGAGCTCTCTTGCTTTAATCCTCTAGGCCTCACTAGTTTAGGCCTCTTCAGTCCACTCTCTTCATAATAATCTTCTCCTTCTCCCCTCTCAAGTCTTTCTCCACCATGACCACTAACTCTCTCTACGATCTTGCTTGACTCTTTCGGTCTTTTCTTTAGAATCTCATCATGCTCATCTATTCTCTATTCAATCCTTTCCATTATGCTTTTCAACTCGAGCAATATATTCTTATTGCCCTTTGTAGGCCTCGGTTATTGTCTAGCTTGACCTAAGCCTTGTCCCATCTCAACATGCTCATTAGGGACAATGTTCTCCTCTTATACCAAGACTTCCCACACTTGTCTTGATACATTCGCCGAAATGTTCCCGGCAGTATTTCTTGTTTGCACCATTCTCCCCTCCTAAGGATGGAAGTTATCCCATAAAAGGAAAATAGTTAACACTAGTTCAAAGGGGAAAACATGTGTATAATGTTAATTGCCAACTTTCTATATGCAAATGCACCATTCATGAAACAAACTCTAACCAAATTCACAAATCCATGGTCCAGTTCTCAGAACTAGAGAAACTGATACCAAACTGTAACCTCCCTGAGGTTAAACCATAAATTAACTCCAATTCATAGCAATCCGAGGTTTTAAAGAGAATTTCTCAAAATCATTTCACAGGAATCTTAATTTTCCATTTCAAATTTCAAACATAATTTAAGGACTCTAAATCAGAGTTTTAAAAACAAAGCGAAACCTTAGAAATTAATTGGAACCCAAATAATGAGTTTTAAAACACAAAAACCATTTTTGTAAAGAAAATGACACGTGCGCTGCGGCTTACTACTTGTGTGTCGTGGTGTGTCTACTCTGTGCCATGCGCCGTGGCACATTGCACGAATTTTAATAGATCAGTGTTATCATTTAACAGCAATGGGAGTGAACTTTTGATGCGTCCCAAATCTCCATCCGATATCCAATTGTGATGGTTTCAATATTTTCACGGAGCTTTCTTCTAGCTCTAGTTAATGGCACCAATTTCACACTCAAATTCATTTTCTATAAAAAGTTAGACACCAAAACTCATTTTGACACATTTTCACAAAATCTCCTAAATAAGGTGTCCTAACTCAACCACACGTGCCAATAGCTTACACCAACCCTCTGACTACACTCAATGGACTCTTACGAGCTCGTGCAACACACCATACACAATCAAACACACTTATTTCACAAAATCAACACTCAACCCCAATTTTCACAAAACATAAAGGGGGAGGAAAAGTTGCACAAAATCAATCATTTCATTCATATTTCTTAAAAATACATATGTTCTTACTTGCACAAGTATTTTGGCCCTATCCACGGGTTTATAACAAAAACTCACTAACCGAGGGCACAAAATACACTAGTTGAATACAACATCATGTAAGAAGTGCACCAATCATGACAATTAATCCTAGTTGGAAATACATTAAAAAATATACATGTAAATAGAAAAAGAGAGGCATATAGAGGATTTACTCTACCAATCCTAAGGCTCAGTATGTTTTCCCCAATTTGGATCCAATAAGCTAGGTCCTGAAAATATTGAGAATTGAGAGGTGAGTGCAACCACTCAGTAACCAAGTTTCACTTAACCCTTACAGTTATATATCAATTGTAAATAAATGCAATTAGGCACATAAACACATATATCACATAGCATTAGGTTCAGTTCATAAAACTAACAACCATGTGACTGGGTTTGCCACAAAAGACCATATCATGTTATTTCACAAAAACATAATATGGGGTCAAAAAAATAACAACCATATGTACTTAACATGTGTCGGACCACAAAACTAACAATCATATGGTAGGACTTATATGCATGATCATGTGCCAACCTTATATCCTCCTATTACATCTGACACGAAACTGGTGGCTATCACGTGGCTATGTCATTCACGAACTAACCTAGCCTTTCACTCATGAGGAGCTACTAGGCTAAGGTTAACTCAGTCACTTATGTAATCTGATTTCCCACAATACTAACAACCATGGGGTGTTATACCCTTAATCTAGCCTCCTCATGAACTAGTAGAGACTAGTTAGGTTTAAGTCCCTTATAAAACAAGTGGAACAGCCCCGAATCAACCATAGGACAAGGGCTACCTGCTGATTGCAACGGTCGGTGCCAAGGTTAGTTCCCCATTCCAATTGTCTCTACCAATACCACGTGGATTTTCAATCAATCTACTCCTCTCCCTAGGTGAAATCTCACTAATGATCATGTTATGCACATTTCACACATAATATACATTTTAACAATCATTTCTCAACACATAAACTCACATAACACAATTACTCCATAATTTAACACATAATTCATCACAATTCTCTACCCATAGTAATAAATCACAAGTGATTTCATACAACGTCAAGGGTGGTAGAATCAAGGTTTTCTCTTTCCCAAAACCATTTCACAATCAAGTATTTACCAATATGCATCATCAATTTATCTCACAAATCACATTTTACAACACAATTAACATTTAACTATAAAAATTAAGTTTCCCCCTGTTACCTCAAACCTTTAAGAGGTTAAAGGTTTACCCCTTACTATATCAACTTTCTAAAGCTTCAATAAGCTCGAAAGGTGCCAAAATGAACCTCTATTCATCCAAACCATAAGAACATCATTGATACTTAACTCTTGAACATAAAACTCCACAAATACTATTTTAACTGACTCATAATCACTATACATTCATACCCAATGGGCTCATTAGATTCCATTAATGTACATTATCATTAATAACACCTCAAACCATCATTAATGCACATTAACCTCTCTAGACTACCTCATAAATACTAATTTTTAGATATTCAATGCTCCCATAGACCAACCACTTGCAAAATAATCAATGTGGTGTTCCAATACATTAAATCACTCCCATTAATCTCATTTTAACTAATGGAATTGGACCCATACTTTTATGGACTGAAAATCCATCTCCCAACTCAAAACCTACCATAAACAATCATAAATGAAGGAGAGAAAGGAAGAAGAAGGCACCATGATCTTACCTTAGGCATTTGAAAGCTCCAATCTATCAATAATAGGACCAAATGTTGTTCCCTAATAGAGCTAAAATCATGCTTTTCATTTTCCTCCTCTTTCTCTCTTCTGTTTTCACTCAAAAATGAATTAGATATATTTAATTTTTTACCACGTGCCACGGTGCACCCTACCCTCCACAACGATGCATGGTATAAAGGAGCTGGTTACATTTAAATTGTCTCCATGCATCACGGTGGACCAACCATGCACCGTGGCGTGTGGCACAGAAAATAATTCTTCACTTTTTCATCTTCTTTCCTTGCTTGGGTGGCCTGCCATCGATCTGAACCTACTTTTGGGGCTAAAATCATATCAACTATGCCAAGTTAAGTCCTTTTGGCCACACACCTCATTAACTCACTAACTACCCAATTAGGTTAACAAATCACGGTTAACATTTTCTAGATGTTACACTGGTGTTGTGTGCAATAGTAGATTCTTCAAAGCAACCTAAGTTCTTATCAGTGGTTAGTATTGAGAAGTTGATCTAGTAAGGTTGTAATGTGTATATGGTGTGTTTACAACTAATACAGTGTATGATGGTGGAACAGAAAAGATTAGTGTAGTAAGTGAGTTCCCTAAAGTGTTTTTAGATGAAGTGACTGGATTACCTCTAGGAAGGGAAGTTTAGTTCTCTATTGATTTAGTTCCTAGAACTGATCTAATATCAAAGGCCCTTTATAGAATGTTGCCATCAGAATTAGCTGAGTTAAAGAAGCAAATTAAAGACTTGCTGGACAAAGGGTTATCAGACTAAGTGAATCACTCTAGGGATCACTAGTATTGTTTGTTAGAAAGAAGGATGGTAGTCTATGTCTTTGTATAGACTATTGATAGTTGAACAAAGTAACTATAAATAATAAGTATCCTTTGCCAAGGATAGATGATCTTTTAGGTCAATCGGCTGGTGCCTTAGTCTTTTCCAAAGTTGACATGAGATCAAGGTATCATCAGTTGACAATCAATGCAGTGAATGTACCCAAGATAGCTTTTAAGACTAGGTACAGGTATTATGAGTTTTTGGTTATGCCATTTGGTTTGACCAATGCGCTTGCAGTGCTCATGGACTATATGAATCATTTATTTAGGCCATACTTAGGTCAATTTGTGGTGGTCTTTATAGATGACATTTTGATCTATTTTGAGGATAAGGAGCAGTATACGAAGCATTTGAGGACCGTGCTTCAAATTTTAAGGGATGACAAGTTGAATGCCAAGCTCAGTGTGAGTTTTGGTTAAGAGAAGTCTGATTTTTAGGACATGTGGCATATGCAGATGGAATTTTAGTGGATCTACATAAGGTTGATGCAGTATTGAAGTGGAAACATCCTAGTTGAATCACAGAAATACGTAGTTTTTTTAGATTAACTAGGTATTATCAATGATTTATCTAGGGATTTTCCTAGATAGCATCTTCTTGGACTAGATTAATGCGAAAATATCAGCCTTACATATGGGATAACTGGTGTGAAGTAGCATTTTAGAAGCTAAAAGAGAAGTTAACCATAGTGCCAGTGTTGATTATCCTTAATCCAAGGTTACCTTATGAGGTATATACAGACATGTCTTTGAGAGGTCTTGGTTGTGTCTTAATGCAAGATGGTAGGGTTGTAGCATATGTATCTTGACAATTAAGACTGTATGAAGAGAACTATCCTGCATATGACTTAGAGTTTACAGTAGTGGTGTTTGCTCTAAAGATTTTGCGCCATTACCTGTATGGTGCAGTGTTCACTATGTTTAGCAATCATAAGAGTTTGAAATATCTAGTGGATCAAAAGGAGCTGAATATGAGGTAGAGGAGATGGGTGGAGCTTCTTAAGGACTACAACTTGGAAGACTAAAATACCATTCAGGTAAAGCTAATATGGTTGTTGACGTATTAAGTTGGAAGACTTTGTATGTGGAAAGTCTTATGGTTGAGGAGCACAGATTAATGGAGTTTTTGTTGAGTCATTGCAGGATGCACCATTGAAGGCATTAGTTGGTGCCTATTCTATAGAGATTAGTAATGATTTCTAGGGGGAATTGAGAATCACCTAACTAGAAGATAAGAGTCTTTTAAAGATTAGAGAAGAAGTTAAAGCAAATCAAGCTATTGATTTCAGTTTCAATGATGATGGGTTTGTGGTTTACTGGGACAGGATTTGTATGCCCGATGATATAGACCTAAGGAAAGTGATACTGAATGAAGCTCATTATAGTAAGTACACAATCTATCTGGGAGCTACGAAGATGTACCAGGATGTGAGGTGGTATTAGTAGTGGCCTAGTATGAAGAAAGATGTTACAAAATTTTAACTCGGTGTTTAACCTATCAAAAGGTTAAGATAGAGCACCAAAGACTAGTACAAATGTTACAACTATTGGATATTTTGAAGTGGAAATGGGACAAAATTTCTATAGATTTCGTAATTGGGTTACCAAGAGCTAAGTCAGGACATGATGCCATATGGGTTATAGTCGATAGACTCACTAAATCGGCTCATTTCCTAGCAATTTGAATCAATGATTCTCTAGAAAAGTTAGCAGAGATCTATATTCGAGAAGTGGTGAAGCTACATGGTATGCCGAAGAGTATAGTTTCTGATAGAGATCTAAGATTTACTTCTAAGTTTTAGGGAGCTTTACAGTATGCCATGGGTATTGAGTTGAGATTCAATATGGCATATCACCCATAAATGAATGGGCAGACAAAGTAGACTATACAGACCCTAAAGGATATGTTGAGAGCCTATGTGTTAGAGTTGAAAGGTAGTTGGGATAGCCATCTCCTTTTAGCTGAGTTTGCTTACAATAATAGGTACTACTCTAGTATTCAAATGGTACCATATAAGGCATTATATGGGAGAAAGTGTAGGTCTCCTCTTTGTTGGTAGAGTTGAGTGAGAGGTGTATGTTAGGACCAAAAATTGTGGATCAAACGACTTAGAAGATTGAGTTAATAAGGCAAAAGTTGTTGACAGCTCAAAGTAGACAAAAGAGTTACATAGATAGGCATAGAAGGCCATTAGAATTTCTAGTAGGAGATCATGCATTTTTAAGGGTTATACTAGTAATGTGAATCGGGAGGTTGATTAGAGCCAAGAAGTTGACTCCTCGATTCATTGGTCTTTTTTGAGATTTTAGAAAGAATTAGACCAGTTGCTTATAAGATCGCTTTGTTACTGTAGTTATTAGGTGTGTATGATGTGTTTCATGTGTCGCAGCTCAAGAAATACCAACTTGATCCTTTACATGTGATAGAACCAAAGGAGATTAAACTCTAAGAGAATTTAACCTATAAGACTTAGCCAGAATGGGTCATAGATGTGAAAGAGAAGCAACTGAGAAACAAAACCATACAATTAGTTGAAGTTTTCTAGTGAGGCATGGCTCCAGGTGATGTTACTTAGGAGACAGAGGATAAAATGAGACAACAATATCCTTACCTATTTCCTTAGGTATTCATTTAAGTGTTTGTGAATTTTTGGGGAAAAATTCTTAAAAGGAGGGGTGAACTATAACATCCTGAATCACTTAATCCCATGATTAGCGATTAATTGAGGGTAAAGTAGTAATTAGTGTGGGATTAAAGATTTAGATGATTACTTAATGTATGAGTAGGTACGGATGAGAGGATTGTGTTTAGGGTCGAAGTAAGTGTGCGTGGTAAGAATTGATCTCATTATGCTATGTGCCATGGCTTGTGTTGCATGCGTCGTGGCATATTGACTAAAAAATGACTTCTTAATTGGGTAAGCTATGTATAACCCTCACATATTGCGGTGAACATACTATACGCCATAGTATATAGCCCATATTCCAACTTGATTTTCTTAGTTTTAATGCATGCAATTGAGATAGGAATGCTTATGGGTTATATCCATTGTGCATTGATTTAGATGTGTTATAGTTTTAATGATTTCGTTAAACAAGTCTTTCACCAAATCTTTTCAAACAATTTCTACAATTATTGAATTGGTGTAATTAAGTAGTGACTCTATTAATCTTCTCTTGTATCGAGAAGATACGGGGGAGGGTTACAATTGAGGTAATGAACATAAATTGGCTAAGTGACACTACTGTAAGAATGACTTTTAACAACGATTATTTAAGAGTTTTTAAGCTAGTTATTAGGGGGAAGTAAAAAGAAGAGAGGTGAACAGTTGACTTTGCATGTTGGTTATTAAACTGATGTGGAAAAAAAATTTTACATCAGTTATGTGAAAAAAAAAAATTCATGTTAGTTATTTGCATAACCGACATGAAAAGTATTTAAAAAACAAAAAGAATTAAAATAATGAACTTTTATATAACTGTTATAAAAAGTTTAATTTTTTATTTAAAAATTGTTTGTTTTTCTATACATCCAAAACTCAAAACATTTAAATTGCATAGATTATTACAAGTGTAAACAAATATTTAGCAAAATCACAATGATTATACAACAAGTTATAATTACACTAAATATATATTTATAAAATCAACTAATATAATATTTTCTCCATATAACTAATATGTTAATTCACACACACACACACACACATGTTTGTTCAAAATACTAAAAAAAAATAAAAATATAAAATTAATTTAAGATCAATAACAATGTTAGCTAAATTAATCCAACAATCTAAACACTTAAATATAAAAAAAATTCAATTAAATCAACTATTATGAAGTATAAATTTATAATTAAAATAAAGATTTGAAGGCACAAATTCATCTATTAAAATTCCCAATTATACAAATATTCAATTAAATCAACCAATCACAATGCCAATAGGCAATAAAAATTAAGAAAAATAAATAAAAATAAAGACTTACAATAGAAGAGTTAGCAAAATCTCTCTAATAGAAGAAGAAGATGAAAGATGAGCAACACGCACACTCATAAATTGAAATAGCAAGGAGGAGATCACAAGTGGAAGACCCACACACTAATAGCCACCAATGTACCACCTACAACAAAAAATGTAGAAAAGGAATGGAAAAGTACTTCAAATGGAAGGAAAGTATAAAAATGGAGGAGAAATGTTTACTCTTTCAATTTAAAAAAAATGGAAGAGAAATGAAATATGCATACCTGTGGAACCTGAACGGTGACAGTGATAGCAAAGGGTGGCAAGATAGCTATGGAACAGTGACCAAAGGGACTTCAGATGGCAAAGGGAAGAGAAAGGTGGAAACTTTTAGTGAACAATGAAGAAGAGATGAGAGAAGAGTTGCATCATGGATTTAAAAAAGTTAAGCAAAAATAGATCAAAAGAGTCATGTTTACAACTTTTCTAAATTTAAATTGAGATACCATATCGATTTCTTCCAAAACTCACATGGTATTTATATTTCACATCAGTTATTTTGAAACAGATGTAGAAAAGAAGCAAATTTTTTTTAAAAAAATAGTTTTCCATATCATTTTTTTTGTAATTGACGTGGAAAACCTTTTTTCTACTGGTTTTTTAGAGAATTGATGTAAAAACTCTTTTAGAAAATTACAAAATTGCCACTGCCTTTTTTTTACTTCTGTTTTTTGTGAAACCAATGTAAAATAGCAACGTTAAAAATTATTTTCTAGTAGTGTGAAAGGAAAGGAGATAACTAACTGTCGTTTTTAGTGATAATTAATTATTTTAGTCAATTTGATTAATTGACTAATAGTGCCAATTGCGTGTCGATTGGTGTGTTATGCATGTAAATTGAGAAAGGAAGCACGTAAAGAAGCATTAGTGTTGAGAAAATACACAAGTAACCTTTCTTATAATAGAACGGTTGAGGTAAACAAAGAGTTTAATCTATTTAACTATCGGGCTTAACTATTTGTGAGTATGAATAGTATTGCATGAAATTGTTTAAGAATGTGCATATTTGAAAAGGGAATGATTGATGCATGAAAATGATTTTTGAAAAGAAAATGAGTTTATAAAATTTCATGATTATGTGCTGTACATGTGTGTGTGTGTGTGTGTGTGTGTATCTATATTGTGGGTTTGAATACAAACAAGTGATTTGTACAAAAGCATTGTCACACGAGGTAGGAGTTCACTCATAGGAAGAAGTAGTTAGAAATCCATGTGGCATATTCTCCTTAGTGCTCGATGGGGTGCGGTGTTAGAGAATTTCATCTTCTTACTACCTTTTGAGGTGCAGTGTTAGAGATTTAAGCTCCTTAGCATCTGTGTGATGTGGTGTTAGAGTAATGACACCCCGATTAGTGTGATAGGGGGAAATCACAATTCAAAAGTGGGAAAGAATACCTTTAACCAGGTGATTCTACCACTAAAGGTGCACTTAGATCGATGAGTGTGTATTGGCCTATTGAGAGCCTATGATTTCAATCAAGGTGATTTAAAGGTTTAGATGGTAGTGATCATGATAATAATGGTGACAGATTGCTATGAAAATGTTTTATGATGTGAAACTATGTTTTATGCTATGTTTGAATGTAAATATATGCTATACTTGCCTATAGTTACTTGTAATAGTTAGTAGTAGTGAGTTTATTATCTCACCTCATGGTTACATTTTTACAGGTCGAAATAGTGAGCTGGAAAAAGGGAAGGATGTTAGACTGACATAGTATCACTATTGTTGTGTGTGTAGAGCTTGTGTAATGGACATTACTCTATTGTATATTTGAAAATGATTGTGTGTTTAGATAAGGGAAAATACCCAAAATCAATTTTTTCAGCAAATTACCCAAACAGTCAAAAAAGGACAAAAATCAATTATGAGGCAATACGCACATTGTCCTGTAAGCTCCCTCCATCAGCTTTTGCCAAAATTTTATCAAAAAATGTTGGACAAAATTACAAAGAAGGCCCATGAAAAAATTACAAATAAGCACATAATTTAATAAAAAAATTAAACTCTCTTCTCTTCTCTTTTTTTTTTCCTTAGTAAAATTCAAATTTTATATCCTCAAAAAATTAATGTTTGATATTTAAGAATTAAATTATATAGTAATTTATATAGCTAAAATTGATTCTGATTAAATTATCTAAACATCTTCAATTCTATTAAAATTAATTTTAGAAAAAGAGTATCTAAACGATTGCATGATAACATAATCAATTATGATTAAAATTTACCACTTAATTAATTATTTTCATAATCTATTATATCCAACTAAAATCCAAACAGGCACTAAGTTGCATAGGACATATATGCATGTGTTGGATTGAGATAAGTAGTGATTATGCATATCTTAGCCCTATGTACATGAAATTATGGTGCATGTAGTAAACTATGTGATATGGGCTAAGTTTCACTACTGTAGCCAACTCCAAGTCATAAGTAGGGTAATTCTCCTCATGTGGTCTCAAATATCTAGAAGCATAAGTCACTACCCTATGACCTTGTATCAATACATGACCCAGACCCTTAAGAGATGCATTGGTATAAACTATGTATGGTGCTCTTGTTTCTAGTACTATCAACACTAGTGCACTAGTCAATCTCTTCAATTCTTGGAATATGGCCTTGTAGTTGTGATCCTAAATAAAAGGCTAATCCTTCTTGATCAATTTTGTTATAGTTGATGTATTATGGGAAAAGCCTTGAACAAACCTTCTATAATACCTAGTTAGGCCAAGGACACTTCAGACCTTATGCAATGACTTCAGCCGATCCCACTTCAGCGCTGCATCCATTTTGTGAGGATTTATTGCTATTTCGGTGGCTAATACAACATGACACAAGAATTGCACCTCAGTGAGCCAAAAGTCACACGTAGAAAGTTTAGCATACAACTTATTTTATTACAAGGTTTAAAGTATAATTCCCAAGTATTCCATATGTTCTTTCTTACTCTCTGAATAGATTACGATGTCATTGATAATGATCACCAAAACTTGTCTAGATATAGCCGAAAGATTCAGTTCATATAATCGTTGAACACTGGTAGAGCATTAGTCAACCCAAATGGCATTACCAAAAATTCATGATGGCCATACCTCATCTTAAATGCAGTCTTTGCAATATCCTTGGATCTCACTTTTAATTGATGGTAGTCCAATCTCATTTCAACCTTAGAAAACACCTTCACCATAACCAATTAATCTAACAAATCATCAATCTTAGGGGTACTTGCTCTTAATAGTGACTTAATTCAAATGTCGGTAGTCAATGTATAGATGCATGCTTCCATCCTTCTTTTTTAAAAAAAGAACCAGTAAACCTTATGGCGATATACTCAATTCTATGAAACCTTTATCCAAAAGCTATTCTAGTTGCTTCTTAAATTCAACAAGCTCTGCGGGTGCCATTCTATAGGGAGCCTTAGGTATTGGTTTAGTGCCTAGTGTAATGCCCTTATTGACATTATCATTCAATCTTCCACACAATCCACTTATTAATTCAAAACATCTTTAAAAGTTTTGGGATCCCAAAATAAACTTTTGAAAATATTTTTAAAACCACCATTTAAGTTAAACCAAATAGCATGCAGCAGAAGCATACAATAAAGGACAGGTAAATCTCAAGTGAAAATGTTACATGACAATAAAATTTACATAAAAAATAAGCCGTGCATCGCAGCCCCTGCCATATGCACCACGGCATGTGGCATAGAGTCACAACCATGAATGCTCTATGCCATGCGTTATGGCTTGTAGGCCTATGTATCATGGCGCACATACTCGATTTTAATGTCAAATAGTAGTTTATAGTACGAACTTCGGATGTGTGCCGTTTTCACATTTGATGTCTAATTGGGATGATTCAAGCGTCCACACGAAGTTTGGTTCATAATCTAACCAATGACATTAATTTCATTTAAATCTAATATCCCATTCAAAATTAGACACCCAAGTGCATTTTGACCATTTTAAGTCAAAATTTACCACTTGAGAATCACCATTTGAAACCACAAGTCGTTGGCCACTTCTAGGGCCTTGACTACATCCAAATGAATAAATAGTTATATATTTGGCCTAGAAATTGCCCATTTCACATAAACTTTAGCTTATACACATTATCTTATTTCACTTTACTAAACACTAGCCAACTTTACACATGGCACACATAATATCTATCCATACACACATATACACATCTACTAGCCCATACTACCATTTTCACCACATACACATTTATATATATATATATACTCAGCTAGGATAACAAAACTTCAGTCACATTCATAACCAAAGATGCGTATGCACCAATACACTTTCCTGTGGCAACTTATATCCACATTCATAACTAATAACAATTAGGTTTATTACACCATCTTACTATGAGCTTTACAGAGGAATCCCCACTCAGCCTGTTTCTTTCCCCTTCAGACCACTATTACTAGAACCTATAAAATGTAAATAACCACGAGTGAAATCAAAATCTCAGTAACCAAATATAGTTCATTTAATATCCATTAACACAAATAACCATATATAAGTAAATGAAAACCAAAATAAAAGTTTATATAGCAAAGATAACATAGTTTTCCCCCATTTTCATGATAATTTCACATAATCACACACTACCATGATCAACTATCTACCTAGCCTCTAAAGCTCGCCGGCATGAAACCATATGCTCTAATGGTTCAATCACTTATTGACCTGAGCACACTTTCAGTGGTAGAAACACTTGGCCAAAGGTAACCTATTCCACCTATAAACTATGGTTTCCCTCACCTCACACACTTGTGATAGTGGTGTCGTTAACTCTTAACCACACCTTAACTGGCATTAAGGAGTTGTTAAACTGCCTGGATGTCCCATGGTAATACTCTCAATATCTGCACTAGATATCCCATGATATCAGCTCAACCATATGGATTTATTCACTCACATCTTTATACACACACATTTACACATACCCTAGGTGAACTCCCACCCCTTATGATCATGCTTTTCACACACATTTCACTACTTTCCATATCCATACATTTTACACATAATACACACGTGTTCTTTCCGTTCAAAGTAATAGTTAGTCAATAAACGTATCAAATTCCCTTTTCATGCTCAAAAATCATTTGCAAAACTATGCATAGAGATTTATAAACTCGATTTCACAGTGTATGTTTATTTTTATATAGTTATAATAGCTAATAAACATAACAAATTATATGGTTACATTAACCTTTCTGTTCACAAGAAAGGTTACCCATGTTATACTCCTTTACTCAAGTCTCTTTCTACTATTAACACGTCACACGCAAGAATTTACACAAAATTAGGCACCTAGAGTCAATTCTATTATTGACTAATAGTGCTAATTGCAATATTTAAGGTTCTAAACACTATCACTTCCTCTATTTAGATCGCCTGTTTGTTTGATAGAATTGAGTGAAAGGAGTATGTTGGGACCTGATGTTGTGGATTAAATGACTCAAAAGATTGTGTTGATAAGACAAAAGTTGTCAACGGCTCAGAATAGGAAAAAGAGTTATGTAGATAGACATAGAAGGCCGTTAGAGTTCCTGGTAGGAGACCATGTGTTTTTAAGGTTTACACTAGTGATGGGAATCAGGAGGTTGATTAAAGCCAAGAAATTCACTCCTTGATTCATTAGTCCTTTCGAGATTCTAGAGAGGATTGGACCAGTTTCCTATAGAATCGCTTTGCTACCATAATTGTTAGGTGTACACGACATGTTTCGCATGTCGCAACTTAAGCAGTACTAACCTAATCCTTCACATGTCATAGAACCAGAGGAGATTGAACCCCAAGAGAATTTGACATATAAATTTAAACCAGAACAGATCATAGATATGAAAGAGAAACAACCGACCAATAAGACCATACAATTGGTTAAGGTTTTCTGGCAAGGCATGGCTCCTGGTAATGCTACCCAGGAGATATAGAGTAGAATGAGGTAAAAATATCATTACCTATTTCCTTATGTATGTGTTTAAGTGTTTTATGAATTTTAAAGGGAAAATTCTTAAAAGAATAGGAGAACTATAACATCTTGACTTTTTTAATCCCGTAATTAGTAGTTAATTGAGGGTAAAGTAGCGATTAGTGTAGGATTAGAGATTTGGATGGTTACTTGATGATTTGACTTATTGGAATGTTAAATGAGTAGGTATGGGTGAGAGGATCACGTTTTGGATTGAAGCAAGTGTACGTGGTAAGAATTAATCTCACTGTGTCACGCATCGCAGCTTGTACTGCATGCGCCACAGTGCATGAACTAGAAAATGACTTCTTAAATTGTGAAATTTAAGAAATCTTAGAAGGGAGAAATCTAAAACACATGAGAGGAGAGGAGAAGAGAAGAAAGGCTGAAAGCTAGGGTAAGCCATTTTAGGTCATTGAAAGGTGCTTCTGATCGATAACTCAGTGAGTAAGGTACGTATAACCCTTACCTTCCATTCTACACAAATTTCTCTAAAAATGAGTTATAGAAAAATTGAATTGATGAAGTTTAAGGGGTTTAATTCTTGCTCAATAATAATAAAAAGGTTTTTGGGAGTTAAATTAGAGCTTTATGACTAGTTTAGAGCTAAACAGTAGAGCTTTAAACCCGTAAGCTCAATTTGGCTTTAAGTTAGAGAGAAAATAGGGTAGAAATCTAATTTGAGTGAAATGAGATTAGTTGACGTGATGTAAAGTAGTAATTGGATAGTAATAGACCTAAGATGGATAAATGGAAAAGAATTTATGGTTAAATATAGCCATAAGTAGTAAATATGTGTCTTTGGTCAAAATAGACCAAATAGCTAAAATGTGCCAAATGTGTTCAGATTAGCATATTGAATGTGTAAGTTGAGAAAGGAAGCTTGAGATAAGCTGTAGTGATGGTTGAAATTCACAGGTAACCTTTCTAGTGACAGAAGGATTGACGTAATCGAATAACTTTCTTTGTTTGACTATTTGTTGTTGTGAACACTGTATTTTGTCCGGACGCCTTTTTAATAATAAATAATCAAAAATATGATAAATACAAAAATAAAGGAAATCCTTTTTAGTATTATATTTTCAAAAAAAAAGAGAATACGAAGATATTGGGAATCAATTTTTGAGACTCAACTATCCTTAAATTTCTCTCCTTAAATCTTTTGTTTTTCATTTAAAAATATATGTTTTAAAATTACACTTTCTTTCATTCTCTCAATCTAATTAATAAAAAAAAGGGAAAGAAAAAGAGTCATTAAAGAATAAAAAAATAAATAAAAAGAAGAAGAAGGAACAGATACATGCAGCATCATCAGGACACATGAAATACACGTACACACACACACACTTTTTTGGCCAGGCAGCAGGAAAAGCAAAGAGACAGCAGACATAAAATGTAGAAGAAGCAAAACAGAGTAGAAAAAAACAGCAAGTGTAGAGCATACACATGCAACACAGAAAAGAGAACACACACACATGTACGCTTTCGGCTGGGCACAGAAGAAGCAAAACAAAGCAGAAAAAAACAGCAAGCAACCGGAACACATACGCATATGCTTTCAGCTAGCAGGAAAAAAAACAGAACCAAGGACACACGCACGCATGCAGGAGATGACACAACAGAGAAAGCAGATGGGACAGCACAGAAAAATGAGAAGAAATAGAGACAAAAATATAGAAAAAATAGAGACGGAACAACATAGAAAAAAGAAAGAAAAACAGAGCAGAGACTCCGGTGCACATAGAAAAACGCAGCTAAAAGGAAGAAGCGGAGCAGGAGAGCAATGATTCACCTCTTCCATCCCTTATATAAGACCGAGCGTGAAATAGAGGCAGGGTGATTTTTTTGGCTGGAGAAAAGAAGGAGAAACATATACACAGAAGAAATAGAAAACAGAGCATGAAAAACTGAAGGAGAAGAGAGAGGTTGAGGGAGGAAGAAACAGACACCAAGAAGAGAGAGACCAAGAAAGAGAAACAGGAACATGAAAACAGAGCAGAAATCTAGAGCAGGAGATCGAAGAGAAGAGCATGAGGATGGACGAAAGAGAAGAGAAGAAAGTTGGATGTGAAAGCTAAAAACAGAGACAGAGAGAAAGAAGAAACGAGATCAGGAAGGGAGGAGTCTGCTGGACTGGTGAGATGGAGCTGAGACATGCTACACACAGGTTTATTAGTTTGTTTGTTTAAAAATTTGAAATGCTCAGTTTGATTTCAGTTTATTAATTTCCAAACAAATTCATGTTTAAATATCTATCCCTCATTTTTTTTAGTTCTTAAGTAAAAATCAACGTAATTGTCTTTTTCTTAAAAAATAAAAAAGAGAGAGTATGAAAAAGAAGGATAAAGAGATTGCAAATAATAATTTTGTTTGCTATCATAACCAAGCTTAATGCAATTTTAGGCATAATCTCATTTCAAATAAAGAAAGAGTTAGTGCAATTATTACCGTATAAGTCAGTAAAGCCTTGCAGGTATGTTGATTAAAATTCTTTAAAACATGTATCTACTTGCTAAAAAAAATTTATTATCAACACTTAAAAAGGTACATAAGAATATAAAAAATTAATAAATTAAGTTGCCAAATTCTTTTATCGTGTGAGGTTTTAGAATCTCCGCAGATATTTAGAATTATTGCATTACCGTATGAACCAATAAGGCTTTGCAGGTATAACAGTTAAATTCTCAATCACAAAACATAAAACAAAAATAACTTTAAACTCTTTCCTTTCTTTATTCCAAAAATTCAAAAATAGAGAAAATAATTAAAATTAAATTATCTTTGGCAATTTAAAACACACATACCAAAATTTCAGAAATTGTTTTATTTGTAAAATAGTGAATTATTTCTAATTAATTTCTGTTCAAAAATATTTTCACCAACAAACTTTTAAGCCTGAACTATGTGGATTTTGATCCCCAACGTAGGCCTCAAAGTCAGATTCTGAGTCAAGTCCGTCCTTCCTCGTAAATAAATAAATATTTCTCACCTAATTCTTATCATTTTTATCAAACACATAAATATAAAAGGGATAATTAAAATAATTATAAAATCATGTTACCAAAGCACAGCAAACTCCAGGTAACCGTTTTGATGAACAGGTGTTGTAGGGTGCCTAACACCTTCCCCATACTTAATCGACTCCCGAACCCATTCTCTGATTTTGCAGACCACCCTTATCCTCCTTTTAAACGATTTCCCGAGATTTCCCTTAAAATCTTGGTGGCGACTCCTCATTCGATCCGGTTCCTACTGCAAAGGCTGGGACCTCTGCTTGCTCGCCATCCACATTGCATTTTTTTTGGGTGCGACAGTTGGCAACTCCACTGGGGACAAGTTAGAGAGTCAAGCTTATATACGTTTGTTGTGCTCAAAAATAATATGGTTTTTCTTTATTATCCCTTTAAATTTATGTGTCCCTTGTTTCTTCCTCTTTTTCCCCATTTCTCTTTCCTTTTGTATTTTATAACATGTTTTTAGGATAGATAACTTGTGGAATACACCTTAAGATAGATGACTTTTATTTATACATATATTTGTCTATCTGTTTGATCTGATACAATAGATAAGGGTTGGGTAGCATATATGAATGAAGTAGCAGGCTTGCATGCTCTCAACACTCACTGTGCACTTACACAATTTGACACACACATATCTTGGGCCCTATACCCAAGTCTGTGAGTACCATAGGTTAGTAGAGGTTAGAAGTGGTTTCCCTGTGGAGTTTTTGAACTCTCAGAGGTTACCATGAATACCTCACCCAAGTTGTTACTTGCTTAATAAATTTGGTCCCTGTAGAGCTTATGTTCTCAGAGGGCTAAAATTATTAGGTAAGGTCTTCATTTTCGGGTGAGGACATCTTGGGAGCCTTTTAGGAATATACACCTACCCTTGAGTTACATGTTTTAGACAAAAGCTAGTAGCCAACCATTCTAGTGAACGCCCGATTATGAACTTAAGTCCCCTTGAATAGGACACAGAATGAGAGTATTGATTGCATCATTATCATAGCATGTCATTATAAAGTATTCACATTTTAAAAAAAACACAAATTAAATAATTTCTCTTGTTATTGAGTTATTTCTTTTTTAAAGTTGGGACTTTAGCCATGTGTTAGTTTTAGCTGTACATAGGCTAATTTATCCCTTTCTCCCTATAGGGCAATAAGCACATTGAGGAGAGAAGGGATTTTCTCCTTGCATAGCTATCACCAAAATCAATTTTTTTTAATTTTTTTCTTTTTTCAAAAATAAAATTGTAAGGCTAAACCTTTCAACGTTAATCATGTAGGGGATTTAAGCCTCTCGTCGATTAATTGTTTACTCTATCTCCCTATGATGCAATAAGTGTCTGGAGGAGTGGGTTTTCAAAAAAAAAAAGAGCCAGATAGCTTGCTAAAATTATGAGAATTGTATATTATTAACCTTTGTTTTGATTAATAGGAATCGTGAGTTATCCAGAGTCTTTGAGAAATTGGCATAAGGGATAAATGGCACTCGAAGGTAGTACAAATCTAAATCACACTGGAAAGTTATATCAGGGAAAAGGGATCAAATTATCTGTAAAAGTTGAGCCGCTAGAAACCTTAATTGAATTGAGCTGTCATATCAAAGGGAAGACTATACAAGATTTTAAAAGGAAATATACAAGATTTTAAAAGGAAATATGGAAATATCTTGGATCTTCTATCAGTCACAATACATAATGATGCAATAATGGAATTAAGCCAATATTGGGATGCCTTGTTAAGGTGTTTCACATTTTAAGACTTCCAAATGGCACCAACTTTGGAAGAATATGAAGAAATTTTGAGAATGCCCCTTAAAGAGAATATGGCAGTATATCTTTATCCTGGGTATTTACCATCTCGAGGTACAATAGCAAAAATTTTGGAAATTCCTAAGGAAAAAGTACGAATGGTTCACCCAAGACAAGCAGAGGGAATCTCAAGAGCTAATGTAGAAGCCCACTTGAAAGTTTTGGCAGAAAAAGAGGATTGGGTTGTGTTTTGCAGGGTCTTTTCCTTGTGCATATATGGAATAATCTTGTTCCCGTCATTAATGGGCATAGCTGATTTAGGAGCCATTAGTGTATTCCAAATGGTGGAGTACCATAACGTGAATCTGATACTAGCGATCTTGGCAGAAACATACTTGACCTTAACTCAATGTCATAATAAAAGGAAAGGAAAGGTCAATTGTTGTATTGCATTACTAGATATATGGATGCTTGGCCACCTTTATGGAAAGACGCTTCCTTTCAGAAAGAAGAACGACTCAGATAGTAATCCACTTTTGTCTTTTAAGGGTTAATTTGTGATTGACGGAATGAGCTACATAGATTAAAAAAGAACCTTCACAAAACTTAGAGAAAATTCCATCTTATGGAAATAAGACTGGTGGTAGAAAGAGGAGGTTATTTACCGCTGTGGTGACTTTCCAAATTGTGCCTTTAATGGGACCTAGAGGGTGTATCAATTATAACCCTTCCTTAGTGTTAAGGCAACTAGCCTATAAGCAAAATGTTCCTTCTAAGGAAGAGGTGCAAGAGTTACACTTTCTACATGAGGAGGATGGGACAAAGTTGTCAAACCAGAATGTTAAAAAAGCATGGTAAAAGATAGGGTACAAAGGAAAGATTAAGCTAGGGATACGTGTAGTAAACTCAAGTTCAGAATACACTACTTCGCTGAAGAGTTTGATCAAGGAGCAAATCCTTTATTCCATCCTCAAAATCCCTTATTAGGCGATGACTTGAAAGAAATTAATGGGCAGCTAGTTAAATGTTTGAAGATAAAGGAAAATGAGTTACAAGAGCTTTCTAGCTTAGAGTCCAAGAATAAAGAAGAATTGGAAAAATGCCAAAACAAGTGCATTGAGTTACGGAGGAAGCTAGCAAAGGAAAGAGAAAGACATAACCTTAAAGAAACACCTAAGATTAAGAAATTGAAAAGGAAAATGCCAAACTGAAAAGAGAACTCAAAGCAGTGATGACAAAGTTCAAAGTACTAAAGCAAGACTTGTCAAAATAGTCAGGGAAAATGATGCATTGAAGAAGGAATTACAAGACATCAGGCCCGTCGAGGAAATGCAGTAAGAAATCAATAGGCTCACAAGAAGTATAGCTGAGAATGAACTAGCCAGGGTGAGAGGAAGTACAGCTGAGATAGCACAAAACTTTGTTCAGAGGCTTAATCAACAGAATGAAGTCTTACAGGAGTGGAAATCACTTTGCCTTGATCAAACAGAAGAAACTAAAGAATGGATGTTGAAATGTAGGCAGATAATCGATTTAGCTAACGACAAAATTCTAGAATTTGCAAGAGCATTTAAGCAAGCTAAAGGCATGGTTCTCCCAGGAGGAACTCCATCAGAGATTATTGAATTCTTCTATTTGTGCCATGAAATTGTAAAAGAACTCACTAGAGTGACAAAGTTCTAAACCTGTATTAAGATTTGAATCATTGTATGAGGATCTATATGATGTTTTATGGTTGTGAAATTGTTAATTGATTTATACTACCATCGTTTGCTTAAAACCTTGAATTTTGATGGGATCCAATGTCCTTCTAATTCAACTGTCAACTTTAAATTCCATATGAAGTAATAAATTTTTGGAGGAATTTAAAGGGTTCCATGTCATGAAACCCTTATGTCTACACAATGCTGGATATCTTATGAAACAAACGTAAAGGTAAAACTTATTAAAATTAATTATTATGTTACATAGGTAAGCCAACATTGCGCCTCGAAAGAAAAACTCGGCTGACTAGATTCCCGCCACTCAAACATACAACACGCGATCACGTAATCGTGCAATGGAAAATTCAAACGTGAATGAGTCAGCGGCCTTAAATGATCGGATGTCTGCAGTAGAGTCTAAAATGGCTAAAATAAGCGACATGATGAAACTGCTAACAAAGACTCTAAAAGGAAGGAGTGATGATAATCCACCACAGAATACTGTAGCAAATGAGAATGCAGCTAACGGAACAATTGAGCCAAATAAAGGACCAGATCCTAAGGTACCCACACCAGAGAAACAAGATTCTAGGATAGGGGCCTTTACCATACCAGATAGTCCTGGGGAAGATCATGCCTACATGTTTCAAATCCCATAAGTGTTACACAAAGAGAAGGAGTTGAAAGAAGAACTTGGAGAAATGAAAGATCAATTGAAGGCTCTTCAAGAATCAAACATGTGGGGTTCCTTAGACTTGAAAAAATTATGCTTGACCCCAGAAATTGATATTCCTAAGAAATTCAAGATACCAAACTTCAATAAATATGATAGTACAAGTAACCCAATTTATCATTTGAGGGCCTATTGCATAAAGATGTCCATATGGTCACAAGATGAGAAGTTTTTGATAAACTTCTTTCCCGAAAGCTTAACTGGAGCCGCATTGACTTGGTACATGCAACTAGACCAAACCAAGATTAAAAGATGGGAAAGACCTTGTGGATGTTTTCATGAGACAATATAAGTTCAATCTTGATACTACTTCGACCAGAGAACAATTGAAAGCGATAACCAAGAAATCATCAGAATCATTCAAAGAATATGCTCAAAGATGGAGAATAGTGGCTTCACAAGTGCAACCTCTAATGGTGAATTCTAAACTTGCTCGTACTTCATCCGTGCATTGCTTAAGCCATTTTACCAACACATGATAGGAACACATGTCACTGATTTTGCTGATTTAATGGTAATTGGAGAAAGGATTGACACAGACAAATGAGAGGGAAAGATAGCCACTTCTCAAGCTGAAAGTAGTTCACGAAAGAACTAAGACCAAAAAAGAAAGAAGGGAATGTGAACTATATTCAACCTATAAGACAAGCAGCTACCAGTTCTCAAGTCCCTTATCAAATAGAGGGAAGGAATTAAAGACAGCAACAATTTAGGTTCAGGCCTAACAAGCACGGGCAGGATGGAGAAAGGAGAAAATATCCAATCCAGGGATAGTCGCCTATGGCCTAATTTTGGATTAACAAATGCTGAATTGTACCATAAACTTTTGGCAACCTAATTATTAGGTCCACGACCTTATAAGCTTCTTGGTCCACCTTACCCAACATGGTATAATCCAAATGCTGTTTGTGAATACCACATGAGTGCACCTAGACACTCAATAGAAGATTGTGTGACGTTTAAAAAGAATGTGCTAGACCTGGTTGATTCTAATCATATCCAGCTTAAAGAAGAGGGAAGCTCTACCATTACTACTGATCCACTTCCAAATCATGAAAAACGAGTCAACGCTATTGAAGAAGAGGATGCGTGTTTCAAAAGCTCTATAAGGATCAAGATGCCTATGAACGAGCTATATGCTCACTTAAAGGAGTATGGCTATATGCAAGAAATACTCCTCATAGATAATATCAATGATCAAATGCCTGGATACTGTGAATATCATCAGGAGAAAATAGGCCATGACATAGAAAGTTGTGAACAGTTTAAAGAAGCTGTTAGAAAAATGATGGTGTTAGGGATTATGTTTGTAAAGAAGGGAGACACTAAAGTGTGCATGGTAGACAAAAGTGTATTGAGCTTGTCATTAATTCAAGCCTAAAAGAGTAAGTCCAGGAAGTCTCTTTTGTGATCAATAAAGCCTCTGTAGATCTTGCACCTCAGGCAAGACAACCAACATTGACCATAAGCACGCCTCATCCCTTTCCCTATGAAAGTGATCGAGTAGTCCTGTGGAGATATCAAAGCATTGTGGAGAACCACAAAAACCCAATGTTGATTGCTGGGACAAGCAATGAAATGGCAAACCTAGGGGGTGTTACTCGAAGTGGAAAACCATATTTACCATCTTACATTAGGAAATGGTAAAAAGAAAAATACAAATGTTGACATGCCAAGGGGAAGATAATCCCAAAGAAATAGAAAAATTAAAAGATGAGTTTTTGTCGATCATGAAGCAAAGTGATTACAACGTTGTGGACCAATTAAGGAAAAATCCAGCGCGTATCTCAATACTTTCTTTGATTTTGAATTCCAAAGCACATCGCCAAGCATTGTAAGAAGTATTGAATCAAGCTTTTGTGCAACCTAATATAACCCCTGAGAAGGTGGCAAATATAATGAATGTTGTAAAAGCCTCCTCTACTATTTTCTTTTCAAAAGAGGAAGTTACAAAAACTGCTGTCCATCAAACCAAGGCTTTGCATATCACTTTTAAGAGCATTCGATGGATCAAGACGGCAAGTATTAGGATCCGTTTGTCTCTCCCTCGAGATAGGACCAAGCAAGTTCAAGGCAGATTTCCAACTCATGACATAGACCCAAGCTACACAATGCTGCTAAGAAGGCCATAGATTCATTCTGCTAGGGCTGTTCCTTCTACCCTACACCAAAAGGTTGAGTTTATCAGTGATAGGGGAATTATAGTAGTTAAAGGAGAGGAGGAAATCATGGTGAGCAAACTAAGCTCACTCCCTTATATTAAGGCTGTAGAGAAAGATCATGGAGTTTCCTTTCAAAGCTTAAAGGTTAAGGGTATTTGTGACAATACTCATAACATCAATTTTGTCGTGGCTAAAATCATGACGAAGAGTGGGTTTATGCCAGGGAAAGGTTTAGGCTCTCATTTATAAGGAATTACGTGTCCAATTAGGTTTTGGATAATTGTAATCGCTAAGGGTTAGGGTATGAGCCTACCCTAGAAGACCAGATGAAAGACAAAGCAAGTTTGGTGAAAGGCAAAAAGACCAATAAATTGGAGATTCCACACATCAAAGAATCCTTCACAGGCCAGTCCAAGGTGATATGTGAACCAATTGTCTTAGTGATCTCTTCTAACGAAGATGTAGCATGTGGAACAAGTGCCTCAATTGCAATTGATGATTCCAGTGAAGTTCTGGCGAATTAGGAGTTTGAAGAGGCCAATGATGTCATTAGCTTAGAGTAATTGTTTCAATTATGTTGTTCCTATTTTGTTATCCACTTTTGAGCCCACGTTTAGGTAATAGATCTTGGGTATTCTCTAATGTAAACTTTTGATACACGTAATTTATGAAAATGAATTTCAGTTGTATTCATGTTTATCTCTTTATTCCACCCTATCTACTTCAATACATTTTTCCCCATTCCATTCCTGTTCCTTATTTTTATCTCATTCCATATTCATCGTCTAGGGATTTTGTTTCTTCTGATTCCATCTCTCACCCAGAGGTTAATAAACCCTTTGAAGATGATTCACTCGTTGCCACTGATATGCATGATTGTGAGTCTGATGATGAAGACGTAATCCAAACCTTTTCTAAGATGCTTGAATTGAGTGATAAGGGAATATGCCCACATGAAGAAGTGATTGAGATGGTTAATATGGGAACCGAGGAGGATCAAAGAATGCTCAAAATAGTAGATAATCTTGAAAGGGAACAAATGATTGAGTTATTCAAAGAATACATAGATGTGTTTGCATGGTCTTATAAAGATATGCCTGGGCTAGACCTAAGCATTGCTTCTCATAAAATACCATTACTTCCCAAGGTTGAGCCTAAGAAACAGAAGTTAAGGAGAATGAATACGGGGGTGTCCTTGCAAATAAAAGAAGAAGTAATAAAGCAGTTAGAAGTGAGATTTTTGGAAGTAGTAACTTACCCACAATGGGTGGCAAATATTGTTCTTGTTCCTAAAAAAGATGGTCGAATTCGAATGTGTGTTGATTATCATAATTTATACAATGCGAGCCCGAAAGATGATTTTCCATTACCTCACATTGATGTATTGGTCGATAATACTGCTCGAAGCTATTGTTATTCCTTTATGGATGGTTATTCAAGGTACAATCAAATCCTTATGCATGAAAGAGATAAAGAGAAAACAACCTTTACAACCTAATAGGGAACTTATTGTTATCAGGTGATGCCTTTTGGTTTGAAAAATGCTAGGGCAACTTATCAATGAGCTATAGAGTACTATTCCATGACATGATGCATAAAGAAATTGAAGTATATGTAGATGATATGGTAGTTAAGTCAGCAGAGAATGAGAGTCATGTTGGAGTCCTTAAAAAGCTATTTGTGAGATTGCGCGAATATTGGCTAAGATTGAATCCTAACAAATGCATCTTTGGAGCTCTTTCTGGGAAGTTATTAGGATTCATTGTGAGTCGTAAAGGGATAGAAGTAGATCCAGATAAAGTAAGGGCAATTCAAGAAATGCCATCTCCCCAAACAGAGAAAGAAGTTAGAAGTTTCTTGGGCTGATTGAATTACATTGCTAGATTCATTGCTAATCTAACAGCTACTTGTGAACCGATGTTTAAGCTATTAAAGAAAAACTGCAAGGAGACATGGGATGATGATTTGTCAAAAGGCCTTTGATAAAATTAAAGATTATTTATTAAATCCCCTAATTTTGGTCCCTCCATCACCAGGTCATCCACTAATCCTTTACTTGGCAACTTTACCTTACTTAATGGGAGCAATACTAGGCCAACGTGATGATTCTGGAAAGAAGGAAAGAGCAATTTATTTCTTGAGCAAGAAGTTCAATGATTGTGAAGCTCGTTATCCAATCATTGAGCGAACTTGTTGTGGACTAGTATGGGCAATCAGAAGGCTAAGGCAGTACATGCTTTACTACACTACCTGGCTAATCTCGCGAGTGGACCCACTCAAGTACATCTTTGAGAGCCCGCACATTGCAGGTAGAGTACTAAAATGGCAAGTTGTATTATCTGAATATGATATAAAGCATATGAGGCAAAAGTCAGTCAAAGGTAGTGCGATAGCAAATCACTTGGCCAATAATCCTTTAAAGGATGACTAGCCATTAGATTTTCAATTTCCTGATGAAAGTATATGCACTACGGAAGAAGGTTATGATGAAGGAAATAATGAAGAGCAAGAATGAGAAATGTATTTTGATGGAGCCGCCAATATGCATGGAAATGGGGTAGGAGCAGTAATTGTTTCACCAAAAGGAGAACAATTTCCAATGGCCATCAAATTGGAATTTGATTGTACTAATAATATAGCAGAATATGAAGCTTGTGTTAATGGTTTTCGAGTAGCTATTACCCTTGATATACAGTGTTTGAAGGTATTTAGTGATTCAGCACTCATTATTCATCAAGTAACAGGAGAATGGAGAACAAAGGATGTAAAATTGATTCCTTATCAAGAACTCCTAACAGATTTGATTAAGCAATTTAAGGTTGTTAGCTTTCATCACTTGAATCGAGATAAAAACTGTTTTGCTGATGCTTTAGCCACTTTAGCAGCAATGATCCAACTTGATTGTGGAGTCCATGTCCAACCCATTCAAGTAGAAGCTAGAAGCTTTCCAGCATACTATCTGAATGTTGAAGAAGATCAAGAAGAATATCCTTGGTTTTAGAATATTAAGGACTATATCACTAAGAGATCATACCCAACTGGAATGACTGAGAATGAAAAGAAAACCCTTCGTCGTTTGGCTAGGACATTCTTTATCAGTAAAGATGTTCTGTACAAGAGGGGTTATGATGGTACCTTACTTCGTTGTGTGAGTTCAGAAGAAGCAAAGAAAATCATGATTGAGGTACACGAGGACATATGTAGCACGCATGCGAATGGTCACACTATGGCCAAACAGATTCAAAGGTGTGGCTACTTCTGGTTAACAATAGAAAAAGATTGCTTTGAGCATGTCAAGAAATGCCACAAATGTCAGATCTATGCTAATAGGATAAATGCTCCTCCAATCCCATTACATAATTTGGTATCACCCTGGCCATTCTTAAAGTGGCGAATTGATATTATTGGTCCAATTAACCCAAAAGCTTCGAATGGACATTGCTTCGTCCTTGTCGCAATTGACTATTTCACAAAATGGGTAAAAGCAAATTCATTTGCTAATATCATGCAAAAGATGTTCCTTAAATTTATGAAGATAAATGTTTTATGCTAATATGGGATTCCTGAAAGGATCATTACTGATAATGGTCCTAATCTCAATGGAATAGAAGTCAGAAACTTTTACGAGAAATTCCAAATCAAGCATCATAATTTAGCCCCTTATAGACCCCAAATGAATGGGACAGTTGAAGCAGCCAATAAAAATATTAAAAAGATTATTGGAAAAATGACAGTAACTTATAAGGATTGGCATGAGATGCTTCCCTATGCTTTATATGGTTATCGTACTACCGTACGCACATCCATAGGGGTAACCCCATATTCCCTTGTTTACGGAATGGAAGCTGTCACACCTATTGAGATGGAAATTCCATCCTTGAGAGTATTGGCTGAGGCAGATTTAGAGGAAAATGAATGGGTATAAACCCGATTTGAGCAACTCAACATGATTGAAGAAAAAAGGCTTACTGCAATGTGTCATGGACAATTATACCAAAAGAGAATGGCAAGAGCATTTGATAAAAAACTTCGCCCACGGGAATTCAATACTGGTGATTTGGTACTTAAGAAAATATTCCCTTACCAAGAAGATAATAAAGGCAAATAGGCTCCGACCTATGAGGGACCTTATGTTGTTAAACATGCCTTTTCTAGAGGCGCACTGATCCTAGCTGACATGGACGGTCAAGAGTTAGCAAAGCCCATTAATGTGGATGATGTTAAGCATTACTTTGCTTAAACAGAAAATGAAAAAGAATAGCTCGTTGGGTTAAAAATCTGTAAAGGCAACCTAAGCAAAAGTTAGAGCACAAAACAAGCAAAGCAATGATAAGAAGAAGAAGAGTTTACCAAGAAAAAAGGATGTATTAGGAGAAGAAAGGAAGGCATAAGAAGTTAAGTATCTATGTTTAGGAAAGTTGACTCCATTGTCCCTCATACTATGCATATCAATGGCAGCTCAGTGAAGCGCTTGTTGGGGTTTTGAAAAGCCAAAGGAGAGATGTGATTAAGCGGATCCACATATCCTATTTGCGCTTAGGCCTTCTGTACTCATAAACTAAGATATTCCCATTCCTCTATGAATTTTGGCATTAGAGAATGAATTTTCCACCCCTGCTCCTTTGAGACCATCTTTCTCCTCGTTTCATGTTATCATATTCAAATTCATATCCCATATATTACAACAAGTTCATATTCAAGGAACAATATTTATTGATACATTTACTTGACGTAAAATGCTGGTATGTTTATTCTTACTTTTGGCCCTTGAGGTATCAAGATCATCACGTAGGTATAAAATGATAATAAGAGCATGTGTGCTATCAATATTTAGTCATAATAGTTGATCTCATTAACTTGAAGGCAAGATCAAGCGATGAGAATTTGGTCATTTGAATTTTCTAAAGAGGGGCAACGGCATACTGTGATACTACACCTATTAATGACTAACGGTTAAATAACGGACTTGGAGGTATTACCTTATGTTCGAAATGATTTATTCAATATGCACAAAAATTTTCAAAAAGGAATAAATAGTAAGATAGTTGTCAACATCAAGCCTTCCAATAAAAATTTTTGCAATACATTTGCATTGGGGCAAATAAGCGTGTCTTACCCTTTGCATATATCGCAAAAAGAAGTCTCATAAATTGAGACAAACAAAGGTTCCAACCTTTTTACATTGCAAATCATTCGTCCATAGTGTATTGTACATATTTTTAGCACCTATGAAAAAATCATACATGGCGCATTACTACATTGCATTCCTTGTCATAAAAATATGCCTCATTTGGATTGGGGCAAAGAAAAATTAAAAAAAAAAACTTGAGGAAGTAAGAGAAGAAATAACAAACCTCACCTGTGAATTTCTCATATTTTCCACGTGAGATACAACCTATTCACATATCCCTAAAACCCTGTCACAGCAGGCACCTCAAAGCCCAGTATTGGATGGCACGATTCTTTAAAAGCCCCGTAACAGCAGGCACCCCAAAGCCCTATCATGACAGGCACCTCACAGCCTAGTACCGGCTGGTACAATTCTTTAAAAGCCTTGTAATGGCAGGCACCCCAAAGCCCTATCATGACAGGCACCTTAAAGCCCAGTACCGGCTGGCACGATTCTTTAAAAGCCCTGTAACGGCAGGCACCCTAAAGCCCTGTCACGGCAGGCACCTCAAAGCCCAGTATCGGCTGGCACGATTCTTTAAAAGTCCTGTCACGATAGGCACCTTAAAGCCCAGTACCGGCTGGTATAATTCTTTAAAAGCCCTGTAACAGCAAGCACCCCAAAGCCCTATCACGACAGGCACCTCAAAGCCCAGTACCGGCTGGCACGATTCTTTAAAAGCCCTGTAACAATAGGCACCCCAAAGCCCTGTCACGGTAGGCACCTTAAAGCCCAGTATCGGCTGGCACGATTCTTTAAAAGCCCTGTCACGACAGGCACCTCAAAGCTCAGTACCGGCTGGCACAATTCTTAAAAAGCCCCATAACAGCAAGCACCCCAAAGCCCTGTAATGGTAGGTACCCAAAAACCCTATCATGGCAGGTACCCTAAAGCCCAATACCGACTGGCATAATTCTTTAAAGCCCTGTCACGGCAGGCACCCTCCAAGCCTTGTAAAAGCAAGCATCCACCAGATCTTTTAGAACATAAGCAATTCATCCCCATTGAGGTTTTGTTTTGTTTATTCCCTAAATTACATTTCATTTTAAACTCTTTGTTTTATTTCGTTTTGTCACTTTTTTTTGTTTTGGTTTTTGTTTTGTTTCGTTGTAGGTACCCAAGAGTCTTGCCCCTCTAAATAAAATACATGTTTTTCTCTTCATTTATTTCTAAGCTAAGAATATGTTCTCATGAAATTCTCACTTAGAAATTAAATGAAGAGGGGGCATCTAGTCAACATATATTTTGTTTGGATCCTTGTCATCTAGTCATTTTCATTCATGTCACATTGCAAAAAAAAAAAACTAAAAAAAAATCATTTTACTGTGTTTTGTTAAACAATAGCCTTACATTTAATCATATCTTGTTGTGTTAGGGGCAATTAGGTCTTTTCATAGATATTGCATGGCCGGCCAAAATACGTAAGAATTTAAAAACACACTTTTTCATGTACTTACATCAGAAATAATTAAAGAGGGGCAACTGTGAACACTGTATTTTGTCCGGACTCCTTTTTAATAATAAATAATCAAAAATATGATAAATATAAAAATAAAGAAAATCCTTTTTTAGGATTATATTTTCAAAAAAAAAAAGAGAATACAAAGATATTGGGAATCAATTTTTGAGACTCAACTATCCTTAAATTTCTCTCCTTAAATCTTTTGTTTTTCATTTAAAAATATATATTTTAAAATTAGACTTTCTTTCATTCCCTCAATCTAATTAATAAAAAAAAAGGGAAAGAAAAAGAGTCATTAAAGAATAAAAAAAGGAAGAAAAAGAAGAAGAAGGAACAGATACATGTAGCATCATCAGGACACATGAAATACACGTACACACACACACTTTTGGCTAGGCAGCAGGAAAAGCAAAGAGACAGTAGACACGAAACGTAGAAGAAGCAAAACAGAGTAGAAAAAAACAACAAGTGTAGAGCATACACATGCAACATAGAAAAGAGAACACACACGCACGTACACTTTCGGCCGGGCACAGAAGAAGCAAAACAAAGCAGAAAAAAAAGCAAGCAATCAGAACATGTACGTATATGGTTTCGGCTAGTAGGAAAAAAAACAGAACCAAGGACACACGCACGCACGCACGCAGGAGACGGCACAACAGAGAAAGCAGATGGGACAGCACAGAAAAATGAGAAGAAATAGAGATAGAAATTTAGAAAAAACAAAGACAAAACAACACAGAAAAAGAAAGAAAAACAGAGCAGAGACTCCGGTGCACATAGAAAAATGCAGCAGAAAGGAAGAAGCGGAGCAGGAGAGCAATGATTCACCTCTTCCATCCCCTATATAAGACCGAGTGTGAAACAGAGGCAGGGCAGTTTTTTTTTGGCTGGAGAAAAGAAGGAGAAACATATACACAGAAGAAATAGAAAACAAAGCACGAAAAACTGAAGGAGAAGAGAGAGTTTGAGGGAGGAAGAAACAGACACCAAGAAGAGAGAGATCGAGAAGGAGAAACAGGAACATGAAAACGGAGTAGAAATCTAGAGTAGGAGATCGAGGAGAAGAGCATGAGGATGGACGGAAGAGAAGAGAAGAAAGGTGAATGTGAAAGCTGAAAACAGAGACAGAGAGAAAGAGGAAACGAGATCAGGAAGGGAGGAGTCTGCTGGACTGGTGAGACGGAGCTGAGATGTGCTACATATTGGTTTATTAGTCTTCTTGTTTAAAAATTTGAAATGCTCAGTTTGATTTCAGTTTATTAATTTCCAAACAAATTTCATGTTTAAATACTTGTCCCTCATTTTTTTTAGTTCTTAAGTAAAAATCAACGTAATTGTCTTTTTCTTAAAAAATAAAAAAGAGAGAGTATGAAAAAGAAGGATAAAGAGATTGCAAATAATAATTTTGTTTGCTATCATAACTAAGCTTAATGCAATTTTAGGCATAATCTCATTTCAAATAAAGAAAGAGTTAGTGCAATTATTAGGCAGGGTCTTTAAATGTGTGTTTAGCATGAAAGCACGTATTAATATGTGTGGGCATGTCTTTCATTTCCATTAGTCATAAAGTCCTTTATTTGTCAATAATATTACACTCATATTGTATGACACTTTCTATGATGATCGCATGTACGATTTCAATTATTATGACAAGCCTATTTTATAAAAGGAGGAGGAGAGAAAATTTGATTCTTACCCAATTGAAAAAACATAAAATAAGAAAGAGAAAATTGTTTCTAATCACTTACTTGTCATGTGAGATTTTAAGAATTTCCTCAGACATTTAAAGCGATCTCGTATCATGTAAATCAATAAGATTTCACAGATATGAGAGCAAAACTTATATGTTAAAATTAACTCTCCTTTTATAATCCAAATTAATAATTTATTTAAGTTCCATGTGAGATTTTAAAGATCTTCATAGGGACTTAAATTAATCACATTATCGTGTGGGATAATAAGTCCTCGTAGATATAGTGATTTTTAATTTTTATAGATAAGTGATTTTTCATATAATATACAATTTAAGAAACTTAATTATCCAAATTAATGTAGTTAAATTGTAACCATATTTACTAATTATATCTTCTAGTCATGTGAGATTTTTGAATCTCTATAGACTTATAAGATAATCATATTATCGTGTGAGTCAATAAGACTCTACAGATATAATAATTAAGTTTATTAAAATACATATAAATTATATATTAAAATAATTAAATTAAAGACATTTAAATTTAATTCCCTTATCGTGTGAGATTTTAGAACCTCCAAAGATATTTAGGATAATCATATTACCGTATAAGTCAGTAAGGCCTTGCAGGTATGTTGATTAAAATTCTTTAAAATATGTATCTGCATGCTAAAAAAAATTTATTATCAACACTTAAAAAGGTACATAAGAATATAAAAAAATAATAAATTAAATTATCAAATTCTTTTATCATGTGAGGTTTTAGAATCTCTGCAGATATTTAGAACAATTGCATTACCATATGAACCAATAAGGCTCTGCAGGTGTAACAATTAAATTCCCATTCGCAAAACATAAAACAAAAAATAACTTTAAACTCTTTCCTTTCTTTATTCCAAAAATTCAAAAATAGAGAAAATAATTAAAATTAAATTATCTTTGGCAATTTAAAACACATACCAAAATTTCAGAAATTGTTTTATTTGCAAAATGATGAATTATTTTTAATTAATTTCTATTCAAAAATATTTTCACCAACAAACTTTTAAGCCCAAACTACGTGGACTTTGATCCCCATCACAGGGTACGTAGGCCTCAGAGTCAGATTCTGAGTCAAGTCCGTCCTCCCTCGTAAATAAATAAATATTTCTCACTTAATTCTTATCATTTTTATCAAACACATAAATATAAAAGGGATAATTAAAATAATTATAAAACCATATTACCGAAGCACAATAAACTCCAGGCAACTGTTCTGACGAACGGGTGTTGTGGGGTGTCTAACACCTTCCCCACACTCAATCGACTCCCGAACCCATTCTCTAATTTCGCAGACCACCCTTATCCTTCTTTTAAACGGTTTCCCGAGATTGCCCTCAAAATCTTGGTGGCAACTCCTCGTTCGATCCGGTTCCCACTGCAAAGGTCGAGACCTCCACTCGTGCGCCATCCGCATCATATTTTTTTCGGATGCGATAGTTGTAACTATGTGTGAGTATGCTATGTAATGCATAATAGTGTTTTGAGCTAAACATGTTTGATAGCATTGTGAGTGTTGCATGAAAATGGCTTTTAAGTAAAGAAATAAGTAAGGAAAATGTGATTTTAAATATATGTAAAATCTATATATGTTATGTATGAGAAACTGTATAAAGTGGTGATTAGAAACTTATGTGGTTCGAAAAGCATGATCATAGGGGTGGAAGTTCACCTGAGTGGAGAGGTGGTGATAAGACTATATGGCATATTCTCCTTAGTTCCCAATAGTGCAATGTTGGAGAATTATACCTCCTTAGTACCTTTTAAGCTGTAGTGTTGGAGAATATTTTCTTAGTGCCTATTGAGGTACGATATTGGAGATATCGAACTCCTTAGTGTTTGTGTGATATAATGCTAGAATCAACGACACCCCATTGTGTCTATTAGGGGAAACCATTGTTTGAAAGTGAGATAGAACACTTTTGACTAGGTGATTCTACTACTAAAGGTGAGCTCAGGGCCAATGAGAGTGTACATTAGTCTAAGGTGAGCCTATGATTTCGTGTCGAGGTGATTTGGAGGTTCAGTCAGCAGTGATCATGCTATGTGATCTTATATGTTGTATGGGTGAGAAAATGGTGAAAAGAGGTGATAAAAGTGGTAAAAGAAATGAATTGACACTTATGATTGTGTATTGAAATGGAATATGTGATTATGTTATATAAAATGGTATGTTATGCTTTACTTTCATATAGTTGCATGTGATAGTCAATAGGAGTAAGTTATTCTATTACTAAGATTTTTATCTCACCCCATGGTTACATTTTTATAGGACAATGCAACGATCAAGGTAAGGGAAGAGAGTTTGGATCGGCTTAAAGTTGCTAAAGCCATGTAGAATTTCTAAGTTTGTGTAATGAACTGAGAACTTGGGTCTATATGTGTATATGAGTTGCCATAGGATTTCATGCATATTTAAAGTAGTGATTTTGTAGAATCTTAGCCCAATTGTATGTATATGTGATGAAATGAATCAAGGGCTAAAGAGTTAAATGTGTATGAGTTGAGAATGTTGTGTTTTTGATGAATCTTAAGCCCATGTGTAAAATTATGAGGAAATGAGTAATTTAGGGCTAAGATTATATTGTGAATGTATTATAGATGAGATTTTATGTGAATTTGTGGAGATAAGGGCCAAGTGTGTCAAGTAATGGCAAATTGTTAAAAAGTTGTGAAAAGTGAAAATTGGCTATTGAGGGGTCAAATTTTAATGTATGTGTATAATTGTGATATATTTGGTCAATCAGGTATACTAGGTCCTTTTAAACTTAATTTAAGGCCTTGTGTTGTCTAATGAGAGAAAGAGATCGATTTGAGCACTTGGGTGTGCAAATTTTTTAGAAAAAGTGACATTTTGTACTTGAGTGTCTAAATTTTGATCAGACCATTAAATTATGTCCAAACCTATCTCATTAGCTAGCTTATAAGATAAGCTTCATGTGAGTACTTGAATCACTCCGATCAAACGTCATATGTGAAAATGGCACACACTAGAAGTTTGTTACTTTGCTGTCAAAATGACAGCAAAATTTTAAACAGGTGTGCTGCGGCGCATGGTGTCACATGCCGCGATGCATGTCTCAGAGTATTAGGCATGTGGCTTTATACGACACACCGTAGTGCACATACTACATTCCTCGGTGCACTACCCATATTCCAACCTAATTTCCTTAGTTTGAATGCATGCAATTGAGATGGAAATGTTTATGGATTGTGTCCACTGCGCATTCATATAGATGTATTATAATTTTGATTATTTTTGTAAAACAAGTCTTTAATCAAAGCTTTTCAAACAAATTCTTTAATTTCTGATTGGTGTATTTTAGTGGTGATCCTGTTAATCTTTACCTATATCAAGTGGATACAAGAGAGGGTTACAGTCTCTTGTCATTCAAGTTAAGAAATATGCCCCCTAAATTTCTTACAAGGTCAAGTTGTTGAGTTTTCGTCAAACCTAAAAGAAACACAATAGGAGCCTTCAATTAGTTTAGAAACTAAGAGATACAAAACTGAAAAATTTGAAAACTTCAATAATAAGGTATTTATTTTCAATACATATCACCATTTTCTTTCTGATTACAGGAAATTAAATCTACAGTCATTTAAAAAAATTCCCTAATGTCATAAGTGCAATTGTACAGCTAAACTATAAAAATAGTAAACAAAGGCGAATTGATTTGAATGCCAACAAGGTTCCGATAAAACAAACATGCATGTGATATTGATAGGGTTCTAATGATATTTTACTATTAATAATCAACATCATTATTAGCTAAAAGAACATGCCAAAAGTTTATAGATCAATGGATAGGAATTGCGAAAAGAAAAAGAAAAATAAAGAAACGAATTCACATGCCCAAATGTTTACGAGACAGTATATGCAATACTGTCTCACTTTCTTGATCCCTCTCGAAAGCTAGATTTGAGTTCTCATTCAGCAACTCCATGGCTATGTCTGGACAAATGAATCAATAAATAAATAAAGTCTTAGTTGTATCCATTACAAGTTTAACACAGTATATGATATCAAACTTCAAATTACGCTTATAAAGCCACTTATTTTGAGCGTGTGTTTTGTTTAGGGTTAAAGGGCATTTTGCCCCACAACTATTTGTTCAGAAGCATTTAATATCTTAAATTTACATATGATGCAATTTTTCCTTTAACATTAAAAAATAGTGCACTAAGCACTCTAGCATTAAAAAAAACTTAACTTTGATCATTAGTTAAGTTAAAAATTGCAAAGAAGAACCCCCAAAATTACATAAAAGGATCCAAAAACAATACATGTGGGTATCTTATAACAAATTAATATTAATTTAGTCCCTAAAGTAGTGTGATAATGTATATGTCTTCCTCAAAAATTTATAAATCTTCCTTCAAATATATATATATATATATAGCTAGTTTAAAAAATACATTTATTTATAAATAATACTATTTGTATGAGGACTTATAAATTATCACACTATTTTAAGAACTTAATCAGATGCTAATTATCTTATAAAGTACTTTTTTGTAATTTTATGTCATTATCTGTAATATCTTAGGTTCGCTTTTGTAATTTTCTGGTCAATTAATCAATTGTCAATCTTTTTTTTTTTTAACAAAATAATTCCATGTATAAGTTTAGGACACCACATACTCCTAAGTAAATGGTTCATGAGCAAAAATGTCCTTTCATTTTTTTCTTGTTTATATATTGTTTGGGATAAAATATGAAATATCACTCAAGGTAAGTCACAAGGTTAGTTGGGTTGAGTAACTGAAACATCAAGCCCAATATAAACTAAAAGGATCGACCCTGAAGCTCGATAAGGTCACAATAAATAAATATGCCAAAATCTCGTCAACTAGAAATATTGGACTGTTGGCACGAAAAGACACAATCTTAAGTAATGTCAAAACCTACGGACTTCACGCCCAAGTATCACGGTGAAAGGAGCTAATTTTCAAAATAGAGAGTATGAAATAAAAACTGTGCCATGAGTTTTACGAGATCCCTGATTTTTTAGCAAAACGTGCTAGGTCTTAAGAAAGAGGTTACTATTCTAGCACTATAAATAGAAGAAGAAAACACAGAAGAAACTAATCAACACTCAACCAAAAACTCGCATTTTTACACTTCTTAGCCTTGTAGTTTATTAGTTAATCTTTTAGTTTAAACTTGTAACTTTTTCGCATTTCAATAAAAATCAAACACTTGTTCTACCAAAGTCTTGTATTTTTTTACATCTAAGTGAATTGTGGTAAAGGAGCTCAGGACCCTTTGTTATCAATTGAAACCCAGCGTCTCTAGTATGCTTGATATTTGTTGTTCACAGCACAAACATATATATATATAGTTTACTTACAATAGATTCCAGAGTTGACACAGTAGAATAATAGATTTCTTAAGTCACCAACACCGTGAAATCCGTTATCAACGGATTTTAGATGCCTTGCCATTTCACTCCCTCCTTGCAAAGCAGCAACTTGAAGAGGAGTGATTCCTTCGGAACCCCTTATCGTTCTCAACCTCGTATGATGGCTGTCCATTATTTCAACGATCTTTATATTCCCAGATGATACAGCGAACGGAAACGCAGTGTTCCTATTTACGTCTAGCATTTCCATATCTGCTTCACTCATTATATTATTATTCACCAGCTTGTCAACAAAGTGAACCTGGTTGGCTTAAGTGGCCACATGGAGGATCGTCTCTCGACGATTCGTTAAGTCGGCGTTAACTGGAACGTTGAGTCATCCGCTAAGATGCCCCATGCTACTTCCCAATTACCTTCCTTTGCTACATTGTAAAGCTTTAGGCATCTTTCTCTTTGCACTACGGAAAGAAGTTAATGGACGGCCATAAACCAGAGATTTGAATTCCGCAGTAGATACAGGATGAAAACGTTAATAACTGCTCGTTTGGGTTCTATTTATAAAATAGTGTACTTCACTTTACAAATGGTAAGGATAATAAATAATACATTTAGGGTCTATTTCGTTTAGCTTATATAAAAAAAAATCATTTATTTTTTGAAAAAAAATTTGTGAGTTTTTATGATATTTGTTAAAATTTTTGAAAATAATCAAAATCCAAAAACAAAACAGATTTTTGATTATTTTAAAGTAACTTCTGAAAATAAGTTCATGTAGCAGAAGAGAAAGAGGGAGAATGATTTAAAAATATGGGATGCATGAAAATATTACAAAATCTGATTATTTTTAAAGTAACTTCTAAAAATAATCTTGTGCAGAGAAAACGTTTTCAAAATGTGGGATACATGAAAATAGAATAAATTTTAAAATAATCAAATAATAAATAATTTTTTAAAACACAAATCAAGAAAGATATCATAAAAATTAAAAGTAACTAGTTAATAATCACTTTTTTATTACTGTAATTAACCAAACATAAACTAATATCTACTTTTTTATAAAATCTCTACAAAATAAATCTTTTTCTATAAAAACCGCTAATTTATTTAAAAATTAATTTTTTTTAATTTTAAACAAATGGACCTTAGCTTTATTAAGAGCAATTAGAAAGTGATAAAAAAATTGACATTTAATTAATTTCATTAATCTCAAAAAATCGGTAACGGGGCCTTATGAAATAGAGGTTGTGATGATCAAGCTGTCGAAATTCCATATCTACTTGGCGAATTTCAACATTCTGCTTCATGATCTCCTTGGGAACTTCCACCTTCTGTCTGAGGAGGTGAAGGAGTGATTGACTGAACAGGTCCTTCATCAGTAACGTTCTCCCTATATTGTATGAGTTAAATAATTAATTTAAATTTCTCTTATTAACACTCGAATTAAGAGAAAAGAAAATTGAAACGATAGAACATTATAAAGAAATCCTTTACTCGAAGGATTATAAACCAATCCCAAATTATACTATGGGATGGAACAATTAATGAAGCCTTTGGGTGGAACCATTGGTGCACCTCTAACACAATATGGTGCCCAATATTGCATAGATTTTAGGGACATCAATTAACAATATGGTGCCCGATATAATATTCCAAAATATCTCATAATTAAAAATTTTTAAAATCTCAGAATAAATAATTAACTTCTTAAAAATTTAAATGTATTGATTTTAACAATGTAATTTCGAACATTTGATTATAATATTTTAAAAAAAGAACTTAATTATTTTAAAAAATGAAACTAATTAATATCTTAAATTAAAATGTTTTTGAGGTTGCAGTCATTTATTTCGCGTGTGTATTTGTGTGCACTTTAAGATATGTGAGTCTCAGCGCGCGCATGTGTTTGTGTATAACGCAGGCATGATGCGATGGCAAGAATGGGTGGTGGAACTGTTTAAAGAACAGAAAAGGATGAGAAACATCACATTCCGATTACATGTGATGATGGCCCAACCCCACTTGTTGAATCTGGTGGCTGAATCCCTTGCGACCGGTCCATGTTTAGGGCCGAAGAGAGATTTGAATTCCACAGCAGACACAGAGTGAAAGAGTTATTAACTGCTTCTTTAGTTCTATTTATAAAATCGTACATCACTCTATAAATGGTAATAAAATATTTGACTCATTTTCAAAAATGCCGTTGTCTCTTTTTTACTCTAACCTTAAATAATGCATTTAGGGCTGGTCTTTTAGCTTATTTTTTTGAAAACATAATTTATTTCTAAAAAATTAATTTTGAAAATAATCAAAATAAAAGAAGTAAATTTTTTATTATTTTAAGAATATATTTTCAGTATCTTCTGAAAATAATATGATGCAGTAAAAATGATTAAATAATAAATTATTTTTATAAAATAAAAATCAAGAAAGATGTCATAAAATTTTAAAATAACTAGCTAATAATCATTTTTTATTACCGTATCCAAACATAAAATAATGTCTAATTTTTACAAAATATCTGCAAAATAAATCTCTTTTAAAATAAAATATTTAAATTATCTAAAAAGCACTTATCTTTCAATTTAGACAAATGAGCCCTTAATTCAAGCGATTTTAGAAAGGGAGCTTTCGCAAATATAACCTATATTATAGGATCAAACCAAGCAAACAATCCAACATTTATTATATTTTGCACAATAGTCAGTTCATTATATTTGTCAATGATTTACTATTATATCAATAATAAACCCTTCTAAATTTTGAATTTTCTGTTGTATGTGTGTCAAAAGTGTGTGTGTGTGTCAAAGTCCCCCATTGATTAAAAGAAGAAATCTCCTAATATATATATACTAAGGAATGAAGTGGGCTAGTAAAATGGGCTTGGAGGAGAAGTGGCCTCACGCACATGAGATAGGCCAATTAGGGCAATCGTAGTTGAAATCAGCCGATTTGCCCACTGAGTGCGAGTTTAAGAGGCAATGGGTTCCTTTTACTGAGTTATTTTTACAAAAATAATTAAATTAATAATTATTTTTAGCTTACCCGAAAACCTCTAATTTTACTGTTTCAAATTTGAACTTGAAGCCTTGACAGTTTTTTAGCATTAAACCTCTTCTGAAAATTGATTTTGTGAATTAAATGTTTTGTCTGCCAATGTCTCCAGATAAACCAATTTTATGAAGTAAATATTTTAAACATTTTGTCTGCTAACGTTTCCAGATAGAGGCTTAACTGAGATTTACGTCTGCGTAACCCCCAAACAAGTGCTTAAACATGATTTATGAGAATGTAACCGAAGCTTTAATCCGGTGATTATGAGCCAACGTTCATTTCTCCTTCCTCGGGCTATATATAGCCATGGGAGCGGACAGAACAAAGCACCAGCCTCTTGAGTTTTCAGGGCAATTTTCTCCTCCATCTACCTTCTGTTCATCTATTCGTCTGTGTTTACTTTTAGTCTCTATTTTTCTGTTCCCTTGCTCTGCTGCAGGAAGTGCTTGTTTAATCCTAGGGAACTGCCGGTCTGTCGTCCAAATGTGCCGGAATAGTTCTTAAGGACAGTGTCCTTTCGGGCACGACTCAAACAATTTGAAGTTCGCTGCTCATGTTTGCCTCCGGTGTCACCAATAATCTTAAGAACGAGCCAACCTAATGGCAACCAACAGTGCTAAGAATGTCACTCCCAAAGGTGTGCCCAATAGTTCGGCTGGAGGTCAGTATGTCCCTATCGCTGTTGCCGTCCCCCTACCGAGGCCGTTCCCAAACATATCAAAGATAGAAGTCTTTAACGGCAGGAACTTCAAACAGTAGTAGGAATGAGTCTTTACCATTCTTGAAATGTATGGTGTGGCTGCTGCCCTTGCTCAATCTGAGCCTCCTGCTGATACTGATCAGGCCCAAAGAGTTGCATGGACTCATGTAAACAAGGTATGCCGACACACTATTATTAGCATTTTATCTAATGATTTGTTTAATGTCTACTGTGTCTACAAGGAAGCTTGTAAGATATGGGAGTCCTTGATGACAAAGTACACTACTGAAGATGCTGGCAAACAAAAGTTCATTGTGGGCAACTATTACAAATGAGAGATAACCGAGAAGAAGGATGTGAAGGAGTAAATTAACGAATATCATAAGCTACTGGAGGAGCTTCGTGTTGAAAATATCAACCTTCCAGATGAGTTCGTTGCTGGGATCCTGATTGAGAAGCTGCCAGAATCTTGGTCTAATTACAAACAGTAACTAAAACATAAACAGAAGCAGCTATCCTTGACTGACCTAATCACTTATATCATCATCAAAGACACCAATCGCAAGGCAATACGTGTAACCTAAACCAAAGAAACGACATCCAAAGCCAACTTGGTGGAGACAAAGCCTCACAACAAGAGGTATGATTCTAAACCTAAAGATAAGAAGAATAGAAGATCTGATTACAAACCTAATGCTTCTAACCCCTCTTTTAAGAAGAAAGGAGATTGTTTTGTCTGTGGTAAACCAGGACACTATGCAGCATAGTGTAGGAAGAGAGCAAACCGTGGTAAGCCTCGGAAGCCAAATGTAAATTTGGTACAACGAGATGGTGACAGTGATGATGACATCATTGCTGCAGTGGTGTCACAAGCTCTCTTGATTTATGATGTGAAGAAATGGGTGGTAGACTCCGGGGCTACTAGGCACATATATGCCAGCCAAGAGATATTTACCTCCTATAATCCTATAAAGGAAGGGGAAGACCATATTTACCTTGCTGATTCCCGAAATACTAAAGTTTAAGGAAAAGGGAAAGTGGTCTTAAAACTCACATAAGGAAAGACTCTGGCTCTAAATGATGTTCTGCATGTGCCTGAAGTTAGAGCTAACTTAGTGTCAATTACTCTTTTAGGGAAAGTTAGGGTTAAAGTGTCATTTGAATCTGACAAGATTGTAATGACAAAAAATAATGTGTTTGTGGGCAAAGGGTATTGTAATTAAGGACTGTTTGTTTTGAATGTTGATGAAATGAATAAGACTGAATCTTCTGAGTATATGCCTATTTATATGGTTGATTCCTTTGATCTGTGGCATGCTAGACTAGGTCACGCTACTAAAGGTTATATAAATAGGATGTGACAACTTGGACTACTTTCTGAAATTAAAAACAATGATTTTAGAAAATGTGAAGTATGTGCAGAAACTAAACAAAGTAAAAAACCTCACTTTTCTAGTCAAAGAGAATCTGAATTACTATCTTTAATTCACACAGATTTAGGTGACTTAAAACAAACCATGACTAGAGGTGGTAACAAATATTATATCACTTTTATTGACGATTTTTCAAGATATATTAAGGTATACTTGTTAAGAAATAAAGATGAGGCTTTTGAAAAATTTCTTTTATATAAAGCAGAGGTTCAGAATCAGTTAAACAAAAGGATTAAAGGGGTTAGATCTAATAGAGGTGGAGAATATGTTTTGTTAAATGATTTTTGTGAAAAAGAAGGAATTATACATGAGATTACACCTCTTTATTCTCCCGAGTCAATGGTGTTATAGAAAGGAAAAATAGAACTTTAAAAGAAACGATAAATGCTTTGCTTGTGAGTTCTTCTGCACCTGATAACTTGTGGGGTGAAGCTATTTTGTCTATATATTTTTTACAAAATAGGATACCTCATAAGAAAACAAAGAAAACACCTTATAAGTTATGGAAAGGGTTTACCTTAAATTTAAAATATTTGAAAGTATAGGGGTGTCTTGCAAAAGTTTTATTATCTGACCCTAAAAAGATAAAAATTGGTTCTAAAAATTCTGATTGTATGTTTATTGGGTATACAGAATAAAGTGCAGCATATCACTTTTTAGTTTTAAAAAGTGATATTTTAGACTAAAATACAATTGTAGAGACTAAGGATGCTGAATTTTTTGAACATATTTTTCCCTTGAAAATTAAGCATATTTCTAAACCTATTGAGAATTCAGAATTTAAACAAAATTTAAATGAGGATTTGGTTTTAAGGAGAAGTAAAAGGCAAAGGAAAGAAACAAGTTTTGGAGATGATTTTTACACTTATTTAGTATAAGATGAACCGTTAAATTTTTATGAAACTATTTCTTCTCTTGATGCCTAATTTTGGAAAGAAGCAATAAAAATTGAAATTGATTCTTTAAGGAAAAATAAAACTTGGGTTTTATCAGATTTGCCCCAAGGAGCTAAGGCTATTAGGTGTAAATGAATTTTTAAGAAAAAATATTTTCCAGACGGTTCAATTGATAAGTATAAAGCAAGACTTATGGCTAAGGGTTTTACTCAAAAATAAAATATAGATTATTTTGACACATTTTCTCCTGTGACTAGAATCTCTTCTATAAGAGTTCTTATTGTTTTGGCTTCAATTTACAAACTTTTTGTTCACCATATGGATGTTAAAACTACTTTTTTAAATTGTGATTTGGAAGAAGAAAGTTACATGGTACAACCTGAGGGATGTGTGATTCCTGGGCAAGAAAATAAAGTTTGTAAACTTGTCAAGTCTTTGTATGGCTTAAAACAAGCACCTAAGCAATGGCATGAGACACTTGGATCAAGTTTTGACAACTGGTGGATTTTATGCTGTTGAAGTAGAAAGATGTGTTTATACAAAGCTTGTGAATAATGATTGTGTGATTATATACTTGTATGTGGATGATATGCTAATTTTTTGCTCTAGTATGTGCATTGTTAATGAAACAAAAAATTTTCTTTCTTCAAATTTTGATATGAAAGATATGGGTGAAGCCAAGGTAATTTTGGGTGTACAAATCATAATGAATGAAAATGGAATCTTGCTTTTCCAAGAACATTATATTGAGAAAATTATTAAAAAGTTTAGACATCTTGAAGATGCTCCTCTAAGTACTCCTTATGATTCGAGTGTGCAATTAAAAAAGCACAAGGGTGACCGAGTTGCTCAATCTGAGTATGCACAAATTATTGAAAGTCTGTTGCATTTGATGAACTTTACTAGGCTTGATATAGCTTATGCTATAGGCAGATTGAGCAGATATACCCACTGTCCAGGCACTAAATACTGGGAAGCTCTGGTGAGAGTCTTGAGATATTTGAAAGGTACCATGAATTATGGTATAATATTGTATAGTAGATTTCTGCTGTATTAGAAGGATACAGTGATGCTAACTGGATTTCAGATTCAGAAGAGACAAAATCCACTAGTGGTTATATATTCACTCTTGGTGGTAGTGCAATAACTTGAAAGTCTGTAAAATAGATAATCAACACAAAATCCTCAAGGGATTCTAAGTTCATTGCTATAAAGCTGGTTGGGACTAAGGCTGAGTGGTTGAAAAACTTCTTAGCAAGTATTCTAATAGGTGAAAAGCCTACACCATCAGTGTCTTTACATTGTGATAGCTAGTTTGCAATAGCAATGGCTAAAAATAAGACCTTCAATGGCAAAAGTAGACATATTCAATTGAGACATAATATTATAAGGTAGCTGCTTAAAGATAGGGTCATCTCAATCGATTATGTGAGATCAAAGTTGAATCTGACGGGTTTGAAATTAACAGTGATGGCAACCCAACCTTTGTGATTGGAGATCCCATGAAGAAGGTTCAATGGGTAAGAACAAGTCACTTGTTAGTTCTGCTAGCACTGAACTTTGTCCCTTCATATGGCTTGAGAAAGTGCTAGAATGCATTGAATGGAGGTTGAGCAAAAGCTCTTAATGTTTTCATAGTCCTTATAGATGGTGTTTTCATTATAGAAACACTTGATGAAAATACCTATACAAATATGGAGTGGGGCCGCTCCTATGAGATTGTGGTGAAATTTCTAGAGCATTTGTTAAAACCAGGCGTGCGCATGGCTGATAACGTGCAAAACTATCATTAATAGTAGAGACTGTGGGGGTATAATCTAATTAATAAGACCTCTAGCACACGCTCAAGATCTGTTGGTTCAATAACAAAGTTACACTGACTTTTCTGTGTGCTAAGTTTTATTAGTCTAGGTTTGGTTCAAGTCAATAGACACCAAATTCGAAGTGATTATCCTCTGTGTGAATAACATAGACGAACATAGATCCTTTTGACACATGTGGGGGATTGTTGTATGTGTGTCAAAAGTATGTGTGTCAAAGTTCTACATTGATTAAAAGAAGGAATCTCCTAGTGTATATATACTAAGGAATGAAGTTGGCTAGTAAAATAAGCTTAGAGAAGAAGTGGCCTTCCACACATGAGACAGGTCAACTCAGGGCAATCGTAGTTGAAATCAGCAGATTCGCCCCCCTGCGTGCAAGTTCAAAAGGCAATGGGTTCCTTTTATCGGGTTATTTTTACAAAATAATTAAATAAATAATTATTTTAAGCTTACCTGAAAACCTCTAATTTTACTGTTTCGAATTTGAATTTGAAGCTTTGGTAGTTTTTCAGCATTAAACCTCTTTTAAAATTGATTTTGTGAGTTAAATATTTTGTCTGCCAATGTCTCCAGATAAACTGATTTTGTGAAGTAAATATTTTAAACCTTTTGTCTGCCAACATTTCTAGACAGAGGCTTAACTGAGATTTACATTTGCGTAACCCCCAGACAAGTGCTTAAACATGATTTATGAGAATGTAACCGAAGCTTTAATCCGATGATTATGAGCCAACGTTTATGTCTCCTTCCTCGAGCTATATATAGCCATGGGAGCGAACAGAACAAGGCACCAGCCTCTTGAGTTTTCGGGGCAATTTTCTCCTCCTTCTACCTTCTGTTCATCTATTCGTCTATGTTTACTTTTAGTCTATATTGTTCTGTTCCCTTGCTCCGCTGCAGGAAGTGCTTGTTTAATCCTAGGGAACTGCCAGTCCGTCGTCCAAGTGTGCCGGAATAGTTCTTAAGGATAATGTCCTTCCGGGCACGACTCAAGCAATTTGAAGTTCGTTGTTCACATCTACTGCCAGTGTCACCAACATTTTCAATATGAACTGGCCATACTTTCAAATTTTTAAAAATTTAGTCCATATTTTTTTTGGCACAAGTTTTTTTGGACTACCAATTTATCCTTTAGAAAGTTATAAAAAATTTAACATATAATTAACTTCCTTAATCTCAAAAAAAAAAAAAAGTACTTAACGGGTCCTTATAAAATAGTGGTTGTGATAAAGAAGTTGTGGAAATTCCATCTTCTCCTAGGAACTTACCTTCCGTTTGATAAGGAATGTGTGGTTGAAGAGGTGGTGTGGATGATGTTGTGGAATTTTCATCTTCTAGAGAACTTTCACCTTGTAGAAGAGATATGTAGTGTATGAGTTAAATAACTAATTTAAAATTTTCCCGTCAACACTTGAATTAAGAAGAAGAAAATTGAACATCTTTCTTTGAAGAACTTGATAAAACATTACAAAGAAATCCTTCAATTGGAGAATTGTAAACCAATCCTAAACTGTGGGAAGAAACAATGAATCCCATACCACTTTGAGATGAAACAAAGAGTTGAGGACCTATGTTAGCCTTCCTCTCTTATATATAGGATTAAACCCCATTTAACCTCTATCCTAATGCGATATCCTTTATATAGTTTTTGGTAAAATTAAAACGTATTGATTTTAACCATATAATTTCGAACATTTTATTATAATTTTTTCAAAAAAGAACTTATTTATTTTAAAAATGAAACTAATTAATGTCTTCAATTAATTTTTTTTAGAGGTTGCAGTCATTTGTTTCGACATGCGTGAACGCTCACAATTTAATCTATGTGAGTCTCTCTCTGTGCACGTGTGTTTGTGCATAATGCAAGCATGATGGGATGGCAAGAATGAGTGGTGGAATTATTTAAGGAAAAGCAAATGATGAGAAACACTACGGTTGGATTTTTTGTGAGGGCGAGCCACCGCCACCACTTGTTGAATTCGGTGACTGATCCATCTCCGGCGAATGGTTCATGTTCGCAGGTTCTAACCAATCAAGAGACAGGTTCAGATCAGCTCATTAGCAGAAGAATATGTGTGTGTGTGTGTGAAGGAAAAATAACGAAGAGGGAATGGTGAAAATTTAATCACTTGAGAAGAAATGATTCGCTTTCTCAAGGCTGCTGTATCTTCTCTCGCGCGTGTTCAGAAATGATTATTAATTTACTGAATTGAACTAAACTAAATTTTGTCAGCAGATCAGAAAATTAAAGCCTGAATGTGAGAAAGGCATGATTGCCTTGAACAACAAAGGGACGACCAAATAATATATTTATATCATCAGCAAAGGAAAACAATAGTGACATGTAAATTCTCAGAATATTGATGTAAGTGGTCGACTTTAATCGTGAAATATGAAAGCCGACAAGACATATATGGCAGGCACCCAATACTACTATATAGTAACGTGAAAATTTATGGGCTGGCATTAGTGAATTAGGTTGAACCAGTTCATTACATAAAACAGGTTGAAAAACCTAATCCAACCTATTGACTGATGGGTTAGCCAACTCGAGGCTAGCCCGTAAAACACACACAAATATTTTAAAAAATTAGTAAATTTATATAATATAAACTTATATATATATATATATATATATAATTGTTCTTTTCATATTCTAACAAGTGTTAATATCTATACATATTTATATACTTTAATAACTCTTTCTTTTTTAATTTTTTCTTTATTTTTTATTTTAATATAAACTAAAATGTGTGTGTTTCATTTTTTACTTCATCAAAATGCAATAAATTTACAAGCTATCCTCCAATTACTCCCTCACTTATAGACACCTAGTCCAATTAAAGAATAATGATATAAATGCATTTTCTCGGTTCTTCCCAAAATACTCAATCTACCTTATTCTTATTATTCTAATTATTATTGCAATTATTTAGATAATAACTATTCCTTGAGTCTAAATCTGTATGTGTTCTTAGCTAGTTAGATAGGATTATTTTTATATTATATAAAATATGCTCAACAATTCTTTTTGACCCCTTCATTTATTAACCTTAACTAAGAGTTAGGTAGTTGATAGAACACATTTGTTACCCACTTTTATTTGTCAATTAGGATCATTTTATTAATGATTTATCACCTTCAAGTGCACACATTGCATTAGATTTGGAACTTTGCCTAAGTTTCTAGGTTCAGTGCACTAGGGGCATTTTGGTCCAAAAAATGAACTTTTGAGAAAATGTACAAGAAAAATTGACAAAGTGCATTTTATGTCCAGTTGATGAATGATGAAATTATATTTTTAAAATTCATTTTAGTTTAGGAGTAATTAAATAAAAAAGTCAACACTTTCTTAAGTGTCTTAGTTTGTCCTAGTTTTTGATTTGTCTTTGTGTGAAAATTTTTATATAATTTTGTGCAGCCTGAAACTTAGTTAATTTAATAAATTCTCCCTTCTAATTATGAATTTAATTATGGACATGAATTAGATTTTATTATATCATATGCTATTTAATTGAATTATGTGATTTATGTGACATAGGTGGCATGTGACTTATGCATCAATTGGGCAATTGAGGTCAACACTCCTTGAGGTCAATGGCTGATGGTTTGCACGTGAATTATGATTATTTTGAGGGATTAGATCAGCTAAAATGATGTGGATGACACATGAAAAATTAGGCACACATTGGAATCATCTACAAACCAATAGGAAGTTGCCACCTTGCAAGTATGACAAGGCTCCCATTTACATTTTAATTTCTTTTTCCTTATTTTAATTAAGCTTTAGCTGATGGGAGACACCAAGGAGCACGCCATTTTAAGTCCCAAATGAGATCCAACACATATCTCATTCATCATCCACATTCTCTCTCTCTCTTGTTCATAATGTTCTTCATTTTCTCTCTTTTGTTCTTCATTTTCCAGCACCCAAACCTCCATTTTCAGCCACCAAACCTCCACAAAACTCATACCATTCTTCTCCTCTCTTCATTTTCGTTCCATCCCTTCCATTTTCACAAGGATTGAAGCTCATTTCCATCATTCAAGAGCTATGGAGTTTGGCCTTCACAAGCAATCACTAGGGTTCTTGAAGATGAAGATTGGCTAAGTTTCTTTGTGGAATCCTAGAGAGATGAAGATGGAGGATGAGTCTTGAGCTTCAAATTGGCTAAGTTCTTTTGTTTCCTATCCTCTTCTCTTTTTACTAGATGGTTAGATTCCTTAATCTAGGGTTTACTCATCTTAGCTTATAAATTCTAATTTGAATTTGATGTTGATGTAAAGAGAGAGGATTGTTTCATTTAATTTCTTCCTTGGACAGTCAAGACTGAATTTTGCCACTCTTTGTTTGGCACATAATCTTGTGTTTTTCAATTAGTGAATTTCTTGTGTTAATATTGCATAATCTTGTGGTGTTAATGCTTGTGTTGTTGAGTAGCTTGACATAATCTTGTGGTTGCTCAATTTATGTGTTTGACCATGGCTGTTGAGAGAGGATTTTGAGTGAATCACTTGGCTAATGTCTTCACCAATTGGTTAATTGAACTAGGGACTTTAATCTAAGACCTAGGGAGGTTAGCTAATTAGGTTAATTGGTTTAGGATAATTTTCTTAAGTCATGACAGCTTTAGTCAAGAGGAAAGGGAAGCTAAACTTAGCCTAATCATGAGAAGATAATGAGTCTAAAATCAACTAATCTCTAGGGTTCCATTATTGTAAAAAGGAAAGTTCATTTCACTCACTTTCACTAGCATTTTAATTACTTGCACATTAGGTAATTAGTTTAGATAATTAGTTAGGTAACTAAATTCCTACAAACTTTGGTTGATTTATTTCACTAGATAACTTTCAATTAGACTTAAAACCATTCCTTGGGAGATGACCTAGGGTTGGCCCTGTATTGCATTAGGGTTAGCTTTAGTGTAATTTTGAGGATAAGCGACTAATTTCTTATCAGTAGTCAACTATATCTATATATATTTGCTTGATCTTAATTATTTTTATATTTCACACTTAGGGTTCATGCAAATCTAGAGTCAAGAAATTCAGTGGCTAGCTTTGAATCATGTTCATAATAATTAATCAAATGAAAATAATTGATTCAACTTATATATAGAATTGATTTGATCAAATGGTCTAAAAAATACAAAGTTAGGAAGCTCAATCCATGCCAAAGTAGTCTCATGCCTTGGCAATTTTTTTTTAAAAAATAGCAAGCTAGCCCGTTTAGCCTGCATGCTTTTATGGTTCGAGCCAATCCAACCCATTTTCTAAAACGAGCTCATTTTGCCAATCCAATCTGCAAAAAATTGTGGGCTGATAGGCTGGCCTGTTGGGTTGAGCCCGTTTTCCCGGCTCTACGCAGTAGTACCCTTGTCACGCCTCTGCGTCTCTATATTTATGTATTTGGATTTGAAGAAAATATTAATCAACTCTTCTTAATTATAATAATTAAATTTTATTAATATTTAAAAATTATTAAAATATATATATATTTTTCTTCAAAAATTTAAAACAATTCTTATTATTAAAACACTCCTCATATATGTCATCCCCTTTAAAAATTTGAGATTTGGCATTTTTTGAATATTATATGACAAGATTTCCAACAACAATTCAATCAAATTAAATGATTATCATCATGCCACGTAAAATATTCATTAAGTTAGTAGACTTAAATCACCTCATTGAATCTAAATCTAATACATGGGCATGAATATAATTATGTACATAATCCTTTGGGTCATAATTTTATTTATAAAACACTTTTAATATGTTTTACAAGAATAAAAAAAATTTAAACTCATTAAATTTATTTAGAAATTTAATATTTCTTCAACTTTGTCTCTATTAAATATACATATATTAACAATATATTTTCTCTTTCTAACATTTAATGGATATTAATTGAGAAAAATTGCGATGAAAATTTAATGAGATAACTTATAAATATGTCAAAAAAAAATCTTGCCTCTCTGCCTTATAAATAGGATCAAAGAGAGTATGATGTACTTAAAAAAGAATAATAGATCAATTTACATGAAATTTATACATATGATTATGGTATTTATATGTTACTTTTTATGCATGAATGCATGTAAAAGTCTAAATCATATTATATATTAATGAGATTATATTGATGCGTAAAACATGAAGATCTTCATGTTAAAAATAATATAGACTTTACTTACTCCATAACTCAATAGGTTATTATTATATTTAAGACAGTTACTTTGGACCACAATATAAGTAATTGTTAACTAATTAATTTATGCATATGAAACAAAAGTTGGCTAAGATTTTAATTTTTTAAAATTTTTTACATATTTCCAACCATACATTTAAGTGTAATAAATATAACATTTAACTTATTCAAAACACTTTCATTAATTACTCAATAAAATAAATATATAATTAATATATATATATATATATAACATTCACCCAGTGTCTTATATTTTAAACTAAGTAAAACTATAAAAAAATGACTTGTATTATAATTTGAAAAAAAAAAGTAAGTAAAAAAAAATTGATAGTTAAGTATGAACTTATTAAAGACAAATCATCAGAGTTTACAACCTGTTAATTCATATAAAAATTTTTGTTTCTGCACATGTAACATGTTGCCTTCTCTTTACTTTGGAATCTAGACTTGTAATGATGGAAGTGACATGAATGAAAAAGGCCGAAATGGGTGGGGGATTGTTTTCACTGTCTCACATGCTCTTTTTTTTTTTTTTTCTTCCCCACCCTGCCTTTGCCTTTGCTCAAGTAATTGCTTTTGAGAATCGAGATAATGATACACCATGGCTTATATTCTTTCCCCATGCACTAGAAGACGGGTTGAGCGGACAGTACGTTCTGTTTCAACTCATCCAATAATTTGCCCTCAAGGACGTGTGGTACGATCATAGGTCGCACCCTAGCTAAGGATAAGGGGGCAATTTCATGTTCAGCCCTAAGATAATTAGATATTTCTGACTTCCCCAAACATAAAATTCATTTACCCTTATTTCACTTTTTTAATATTCAATGCTTGTATATTTAAGAATGTTATTTTCTCTCACATATTATTCTTATAAATGGTATAAACTTATAAAATATATAAAAAAATATTTGAGTTTCTCTAATAAAATATGGTTTCTAAGAAACAATAATAATGATACTCTCTAATTTTTTTTATAGGGTTAAATGTTATTTTTACCCTTTAACTATTAACTCATGAGTGTCTAGTATCCTAAACTTATATGTAATATAAGTTTGCTCTTCATTAGGCACCCTACATTAAAAAACTTAACTTTGACTGTTAGTTAATTGAAAAAAAATTACAAAAGAGAACCTAAGAAATTATAGAAAATTACACATAAGTACTTTATGAGGAAATTAATATAAATTAAGTCTTCTAAATTATATATAAATAATAAGAAACAACTATTATTTTTTACTCATGTAAAAGCCAAAATACAATTTTTGGCAAACTATTATTTTAGACACTTAATTGATACTAATTTTTTTATAAGGTACTTATTTGCAATTTCATGAGTCATTTTTTATAATTTTTAAGTCATTTTTTGTAATTTTTCAGACAACTAACTGTGAAAGTTAACTTTCTTAATGGCAAGATATTTAGTGTGCCATTATCAAATGTTGAATAAAAAAATTACATCATATATAAGTTTAGAATACCATATGCTCTTGAGTACATAGTTAAGGGGCAAAAATGCCCTTTAACTCTTTTTTATATTTAGATAATTAATCAACTAAAATAGTTGATTTTTTATTACTTTGTTGACAAACTCAATATTATGTTGGCATGTATTTTTAAAATAAAGAAATGCTTTTTTAGAAAAGTCATATCCTTATAAATTAAAGAATTTTTATGAATGATTATATTATGAATGTTGACTCAGAAGTTGAGTTGGGACGTGGATATTGAGTTGGAGCAAGCATCCACCGGTGAAGGTCTAGAATGACTTTATGGACCACAAGGACAAGTGCACAACCACAACATGCAGATATAGTGGAGCAGGGCATTAGGCAAGGCACCCATTCTCGCAAACCACCTTTATGATTCAAGGACTGATGAGTGGTATATTACTACTACATAAATGACTTTTTACACAAGTTAAAATTAAAAAGTTTAGACCTAGGATTGATGACTTCTACACTGGTTATTGAGCCGGTGTAGAAATTAAAGTGATATTTTTTTAAAGAAAAAGGGAGGTATATTTTTAGGTTGAAGATGCTTTTGAAAATAAAAGATCAATATGATTTAAAAAATCACCTCCAATCTACAAAAATTCTCCTATATTTTTACTATAGCATAAATTCACTCTAATCATAAGAAATAATAATCTAATAAATTCTAATCATTACACAATTTTATATCTAAATCATTGAAAGCACAATAATTTTCATAATATTAATTCACAAGAATATCATTCCAGAATTAGAAAGAGGGGAGAAACTGGTATAAAAACCAGAAAGGAACAATTTTTTTGAAGGAAATGCTTTATTCAAATAGAGGAGTTTTACAATGATAACAAGAGTCCTATTTATATTTCCATAGGGAAGAGGCATCATTTAAATGGAAATGAAGGGGTCATAAGGAGTTCCACCATGTTTATTACTTATTATGAGTACGTTATGCCACAAGGAATGAAATGGTCAAACAAAAATGTTATATTGTAACTAAAAGGCATTCAAACTGTCATTTCATCATCCCCTTGTTGGCTAGGACTTGTCCTCTAGTCAAATTCAGCACTCTCATCCAAGTAAGGAGATAGATAAGCCATGTTAAAGGTAGCCGACACACCATAAGATCCAAGCATCTCCACCTTGTAAGCATTGTTGTTGATTTTTTGCACAATCTTAAAGGGTTTATCAGCTCTAAGAGACAGCTTGGTGTTGGATTGCTTAGGAAAATGCTCCTTCCTTAGATGGATCCAAATCAAATATCCCACATTAAAGATCAGTTGCTTTCAATGTTTGTCAAATTGAGTCTTGTACCTCAAGTTTTGCTTCTAAATTTGTTCACAAACTTACTCATGCAACTTCTTGATTTTCTTAGTCCTTTGATCTACATCAGAGCTATATTTTTACTTATCAAGTGAAAGAGTAATGTCTAGGGGACTAAGTGGATGAGTGTGATAAACAACTTCAAATGAATACGTACCAATTGCTTAGTTGACAGAATCATTGTAGACAAATTCAACTTGATCAAGAATAAGGTCCTACTGCTTCAAGTTCTTCCCCACAAAACTTTGAAGAAGATTATAAAGAACTCTATTAGTAACTTTAGTTTAACTGTCCATTTAAGGATGACTGTAACATCCTAAATTCCTGATTCTTACATTAATGCTAATTAAGGGGTGAATTAGTAATTTAATGTAAGATTAGGGATTTGGATGGTGTAATGTTATTTTGGCTATTTTGGATGTTATATGGATAAAATAGAGTAGAAGAATGTCTTTGTGAAGTAGAGCATGTGAGCACGGTGAGGAGTTTCCTTGTAAGCTCTCCCTGATACAAAACTGTGTCTCTTACATAAATCAGATATAAGAAGGGGTTAACCTCAATCACCACATCATAATATTAAACCATACTTAAGAAAATATCAATTTGAAAAGCTTAGGTCTAAGACTTCTTTAGAGAAAAAGCATTTTAAAATATTATACCTCATACATTTCACAACTAAAAGCTAATAGTTGCATTCATCACAACTAACATATGATTTAAAAGCATAGAAACAAAATCTGAAAACAAGGCATGTTCCACGGCATGCACCATATGAGCTGCGGCATGTGGGATAGAGCCACAAGCTCTTCTTTTCTGTGTCATGCATCGCGGCATGTCAGGTCATAAGGCACGGTGCACAATGACAATTTTTACTATCATTTGAAAGTTTACAAAAGCAAACTTCTAGCGTGGGCCATTCCCATATATGACATTTGATCAGAGTGGTTCAAGTGCCTATATGAAGCTTGTTTCATAAGCTATCTAATGAGATAATTTTGGACACCATCTAATGATCCAATCTAAATTTGGACACTCGATTGTGAAAAGTCATTTTTATTAAAATTTTAGGCATTAAAGTGTTCAAATCACACAACTAGTCTTATTAAGCTGCTTTGGGCTTAGAACCAAGTCCACAAGAATATAAACATAATTGACCACCATTCATAGCAACCGGACATATAAATCAAAGTTTGGCCATTTACTAGCCTAATTACATGATAAAGTAGTTTACAAAATTTTACTTCTTTATACATTATGAACCATTTCTTCACACGTTCATCACATATATTCACTACTGTTATATTCACAATAAAATCTTAGCCTTTTGCCACATAAATCACCACACACATTGACTAAGATTTTCTGAATTACTACAAATCATAACTCATGCAAGTCCTATGGCAACTTTTATTTATAAAATACACAATACACTAAGTTTATTACACAAACTCCAGTTTATGAATGGCTTTAACCACTTTAAGCTAGCTCTGAATGTTTCCCTTTACTAGGCTCACTATCTTAACCTATAAAAATATAACCACGGTGTGAGATAATAATCTCAGTAATAGAATAACTCACTATTACTAGCTATCACAGGTAACATAAGCAAGTATCACATAATATATATTTAAAATATAGCATTTGATATAAGATTTACTTTAGAAACCATATTCCATAATAAATCACCACTTTTATTAACATGATCACTACCGTTCAAACCTCCAAAACACTCCAGCTAAAACTATAAGCTTACATTAGGCCAATACACTCTCATTGACCGAGCGCACCTTCAGTGGTAGAATTACCTAGCCAAAGGTATTCTGTCCTGCTTCCAGACTATAGTGTCCCCCTATCACATACCGATTAGGGTGTCATTACTCCAACACCATATCACATAGATACTAAGGAGCTCATATCTCTAATATCGCACCTCTCATGGGTACTAAGAAAATAATCTCTGCAACATCCTGAATTTCTAATCTTGTATTAATGGCTGATTACGGGATGAATTAGTGACTTAATGTGGGGTTAGGATTTGGATGGTGAAATGTTATTTTTACTTGTTGGGATGTTATATAGACAGATATGAGTAGAAGAGTAAAGTCCTGAAGTAGAGCATGTGAGTATAGTGAGGTTTTTCCTTACCGTGCCATGTGCCGTAATGGAGGATGGATGTAACATCCTAAATTTTTTAATCTTGAGGTTAGCTATTAATTAAGAGTAAAGTAGTAATTAGTGTGAGATTAGACATTTGGATGATGACTAATTTGACTCATTAGAATGTTGTGAGCAGATATAGGTAGAAGTAGTGCATTTCAAGTTGAAGCAAGTGCGTATGTAAGAATAGATCTCACTATGCCACACACCATAGCTTGTGTTGCATGTGTTGTAGTGCATGGACTAGAAAATGACCCCTTAAGTAGTGAAATCTAGGTGATTTTTAAAAGAAAAAAATTTAAAAACATATAAGAGAAGGAGAGAAGAAGGGTTGAGGTACTAGGTCAAGCTATTTTATGTCATTGAAAGGTGCTTCTAATCGATAACTTAACAAGTAAGCTATGTATAACTCTTACCTTCCATTCTACACAAATTTCTCTGAAAATAAGTTATAGGGAAATTGAATCGATAGAATTTGAGGGCTTTAATTCTTTCCAAATAATAATAAAAAGATTCTTAAGAGTTAAATTAAAGCTCTGCAACTAGTTTAAAATTAAACAGTAGAGCTTTGAACTCAAAGGCTCAATTTGGCTCTTAGAGAGAAATTTTAGGGCAAAAATTTGATTTGAGTGAGATATGATCGGTTAAGGTAACGTAAAGTAGTAATCGAGTAGTAATAGACTTAGAATGGATAAATGAATAAGAATTTACAGATGAATATAGCCCTATGTAGTAAATATGGGTTTTTGGTCGAAATGGACCAAATAAGTAAAATGTGCCAAATGTGTTCATATTGGCATATTGAAATGTAAGTTGAGAAAGGAAGCTTGAGATAAGCTATAGTGGTAGTTGAAATCCATGGGTAACCTTTCTAGTGATAGAAGGGTTAAGGTAATTGAATAATTTTCTTTGTTTGACTGTTTATTATAACTATGTGGTAGTATGCTATGTTGTGCATAAAAGTGTTTTGAGCTAAACATGTTTTCATAGCATTATGTGAATGTTGCATGAAATATCTTTTGATTGAATATAAGCATTGGAATAAGTGATTTCAAATGGTATGATAATATATATAAGTTATGTATGAGAAAATTTATGAAGTGGTAATAAGGAACCTTGAATGGTTTAAAAAGCATGATCATAGGGGTGAGAGTTCACCTGAATGGAGAGGTGGTGATAAGACCACATGGCATATTCTCCTTAGTGCCCGACCGAGTGCGGCATTGGAGTAATACCTTTTAATGCCTTTTAAGGTTGGTGTTGAAGAAGAGCTTCTTAGTGCCTATTGAGGTATGATGTTAGAGATTTGAGACTCCTTAGTGTCTGTATGATATGATGTTAGAGTCAATGACACCTTATTATGTGTATTGGGGGAAACTATAGTTCGAAAATAAGATAGAACTCCTTTAGCCAAGTGATTCTACCACTAAAGGTGAGCTCAGGACCAATGAGAGTGTACATTGGTCTAAGGCGAGCCTATGGTTTCATGTCACTGTGATTTAGAGATTTGGTTAATAGTAGTCATGCTATGAAATGCTATGTGATGTAACATGTTGCTATATGTGAGAAAGTGGTGAAAAGTGATGTATGGATATATGTGATTGTAAATTAAAAATGGAATATGTGATATGTTATACTAAATGATATAATATGCTTTACTTTCATATAATTGCATTTGATAGTCAATAGGAGTAAGTTATTCTATTATTGAGATTTTTATCTCAACTCCCATGGTTACATATTTATAGGGCAAGGCATTTATTAGGCTAAGGGAAGAGAGTCTGGATCGGCTTGAGTTGTTAAAGCCATGTATGCTCTAATATTGTGTAATGAACTAAGAAACTTGTGTATATATGTGTAAATGAGTTGCCATAGGGTTACATGCATGACTTGAGTAGTGATTTTGTGGAATTTTAGCCTAATTGTATGTATATGTGATAAAATGAATCGAGGGCTATGATTTAAGTATGTTTGTGTTGAAATTATTATTGATATTAGTAAATCATAAGCACAAGGGAGAAATTATGATGAAATGAGTAATTTGGGGCTATGATTGTGTAATACGTGTGTTATGAATGTGAACGTATATGTTTATGTTGAGAAAAGAGCCAATTAGGCTAAGTTGTGCTAAGTATTAGCAATTTGTGAAAGTTTATTAGATGTGAAAATTGACTATTGAGAGGTTAAATCTTGATATATGTGTATAATTGTGATATAGTATGGTCAATCAGGTATGTTATATCCTTTTGGACTTGATTCAAGGCCTTGTGTGGTGTAATGAGAGGTAGGGATCGATTTGAGTGCTTGGGTGTATGAATTTTCAAAAAAAGTGGCTTTTTATACCTCAGGTGTCTAAATTTTGATCGGACCATTAGATTGTATCCAAAACTATCTTATTAGTTAACTTATGAGCTAAGCTTTATATAGGCAGTTGAATCACTTCAATTGGATATCGTATGTGAAAATGGCATACGTTAAAAGTTCATCATTTTGTTGTCAAAATGACACTAAAATTTAGACAAGCATGCCATGGCATATGGTGTCACATGCTACAGTGCACGTCATAGAAAGTTCAGGCATGTGGATTTGTGCCACATGTCGCAGCACACGTACTACATGCTATGGTACACAAACAAAATCCCAACCTGATTTTGTGATTTTAAATGCATGCAACTGAAATCAAAATGTTGGTGGGTTATGTCCACTGCGCATTAGACGAATGTATGATTTGCTTCTGCTATGTATTATTTGATATATTATGAGTTTTAATGATTTTACAAACAAGCCTTTGGCCAAAGCTTTTTAAATAAAATATTTGATTACTGTACTGACTTGTGATATGGTGATTATATTAATCTTCTCCTATATTAAGTGAATATAGGAGGAGGTTACAAAATTTTGGTATCAGTTTCTTGAGTTTTGAGACCTAATTATGGTTGACGCACTCATTTAAAGATATGGCAACTCATAATTGTTCATTACACAACTCTTTCCCTAATGTCCTTTATTTTTCTTATTTTCATCCTTAAGAGGGGAGAAAATAGTACAATATGAGAGGCACTCGTGCTAGAACTACTATGTCTAGGTAGATTGTTGAGGAGGAGCAAGAGCCAAAAGTTCAACTGGTTCAGCCGTGAAGAGATAGGCATGATGAGCTACTTGAAGAACTCAGGGATATGGTGATAGACATGAAGCTAATTATTAGGGATCATAACACGATCCTAAGAGGTAGAAGGGAAGAAGAGAGAGTTAAAGCTCAGAATATTCTATTGTATGAAGAAGCACACAGTAGACCTTGACCATCTTAGGGTTCGAGTAGTAGTCAAGAGATTCCTAGCACTAATCCATCTATTGATCATGCTTGGAAGATATTTGTATGGTTCAACCCCCTACTTTCAATGGTAGTATGAAAGAGGGGGAAGTATAATTATGGATTGAGCGACTAGAAACTATCTTTGAGGTGGTGATATATACCCTGAAGCAGAAGGTTATCTTAGCCACCATGCAACTAGTAAGTATTGCTAAGAGGTAGTGGGAGTTTGTGAGGCTTTTGGGTGGTATTCAGTTGAGCTGGGATGAGTTTGAGAAAGTTTTCTTTAATCAATATTTCCCAATCTCATTTAGAATCGAGAAGGAAGAGGAATTTCATACATTCAGGCAAGGAGATCTAGATGAAAAGGAATTCATCAGGAGATTTAATGATCTATTGGCTTACTCCACATATCTGTAACACAGTAGTGATATAAAGTGGAAGGCTGAAAGGGTATTGGAAAAGATGTGACTTGTGTATTGCCAGCAGATTGCATTGCTTGATATGACAACTTATGAGAAAATGTGCCATAAGTTGAGGATAGCAGCTATATGAGGTAGAAAGGTGGATGCCGAGAGGAGGTGAGATAGTATAGGGAGGTTTTCATTGCCTTTATGTTTGATGGGAAAAATTTCTAAGAGGCCTAGGTTTAATGCAAGCAGTTCTAATTCTTCTGGAAGGAGAGGGTTCAATAAAGGATCTTAGTCTTGACCTATGCATAGAAGGTCAATGCAGAGAGGTGGGGGTGTGAGAATTAGGCCTCCACAGTCTTCGAGGCAAGCATTAAATGGTCTAGCTCTGACTTTAAGTACTGGAAGGACACCCCAGTACAACATTTGTGACAGATCTCATCTAGGAAGATGTTGGGCTTACTTCAAGTGTAGCAAGTCAGGACATGTAGTGAGGCAGTACTTAAAGGGTAGAGTAGAGAGGACTAAGCAGAGATCTACACTTCTTGGCCAAGTGTTTACAGTTATAATAAAAGAGGCCAGAACGTCTCCAAACCTAATTAGAGGTATGATTTTTATTAGTAGTCACAAAGTAGAGGCACTGTTTGATTCAAGTGCCACTTATTCCTTTATGTTTGAGGAGTGTGTGGATAGATCAAATATGTCATTGTAAGAATTTCCTATGCTCATTAGAGTGACAACACCTTTTGGATCACTAATATTATAAGTAGAGCTTGTTAAAATATAGAGATTCAATTTTAGGATAGAGTTTTCAAGATCGATCTGATTTGTATTCCTATGAAAGGAATAGATGTAATCATTGGTATGGATTGGCTAGCAGCAAATAATGCTATACTTGATTGTACCAAAAAGGTAGTTTTACTATCAGTGTTGGCTGCAGCAATGGATTCTTCAAAATAGCCTATGTTCCTATTAGTAATGAGTGTTGAGAAGTTGATTCGGCAAGGTTGAGATGCCTATATGGTATTCTTTATGACTAGCATAGTGTATGATGATGGATTTGAGAAGCTTGGGGTAGTAAGTGAGTTCCCAGAGGTATTTTTTGATGAAGTGACTGGATTACCTCTTGAAAGGGAAGTTGAGTTCTCGATTGATTTGCTTCCTGAAACTGAACTAACATTAAAGGCCACGTATAGAATGTCACCATCAAAATTAGTTGAGTTAAAGAAATAAATTAAAGACTTACTAGACAAAGAATTTATCAGACCGAGCGTATCACCTTAGGGATCGTCGATATTGCTTGTGAGGAAGAAGGATGGTAGTCTACGTCTCTGTATAGATTACCAATAGTTAAACAAAGAAATTGTGAAGAACAAGTATCCTTTACTAAGGATAGATGATCTTTTAATTAAATTAATTGGCTTGTGCCTCATTCTTTTCTAAGATTGACTTGAGGTCAGGGTACCATCAATTGAAAGTTAGTGCAGCAAATATACCTAAGATAGATTTCAAAACTCAGCATGGCCATTATGAGTTTATGGTTATGCCATTCGGTTTGACCAATGCACCTGCAATGGTCATGGATCATATGAACCATATATTTAGGTTGTACTTGGATCAGTTTGTAGTAGTCTTTATAGATGACATCCTAATCTATTCTGACAATGAGGAGCAGTATGTGAAGCATGTAAGGATGGTGCTCTAGATTGTAAAAGATAAGAAGTTGTATGCTAAGCTCAGTAAGCATGAGTTCTGGTTGAGGGAAGTCTAACTTTTAGGACATGTGGTGTTGGCGGATGAGATTTTTATGGATCTGTATAAGATTGTTGCAATATTGAAGTGGGAACATCCCAGTTCAGTTATAGAGATACATAGTTTTTTGGGATTAGTTGGGTATTATTGACGATTTATCCAAGAATTTTCCCAGATAGCTTCTTCTTTGACTAGACTAACATAGAAATATTAGCCTTATATATGGAATGACTGATGTGAAGTGGCATTTCTAAAGCTAAAAGAGAAGTTAACCATAGCACCAATACTGATTATCCCTAATCTAAGGTTACTTTATGAGGTGTACATGGATGCATCATTGAGAGGTCTTTTTTGTGTCTTAATGCAAGATGGTTGGGTTGTAGCTTATACTTTACAGCAATTGAGATTACATGAAGAAAATTATCCTGTGCATGACTTAGAGCTTGCAATAGTGGTGTTTGCTTTAAAGATTTAGCACCATTACTTGTATGGTGCATTGTTTGTTGTGTTTAGTGACCATAATAGTTTAAAATATTTAATGGATCAAAAAGAGCTAAATATGAGGCAGAGAAGGTCCATAGAGCTTCTTAAGAATTATAATTTTGAATTGAAATACCACCTGGGTAAAGTTAATGTGGTTGCTAACGCATTGAGCTGGAAGACTTTACATATGGCAAGTCTTATGGTAAAGGAGCATAGATTGATGTAATTGTTTATTGAGTCATAGCAGGATGCATTACTAAAGGCATTAGTTGGTGCCTATTCTACAGAGGTCAGCAATGATTTTTAGAGAGAATTGATAATGGCACAACTAGAGGATGATAGTCTTCAAAGGATCAGAGAAGAGATTAAAGTGAATCAAGCTATAGAATTTAATTTCAATGATGATGGTTGTGGTTTATTGGGATAGGATTTGTGTGCCTGATGATATGGACATGAGGAGAGTGATACTAAGTGAAATTATTGTAGTAAGTACATAATCTATCTAGGAGCTATAAAGATGTACAAGGATGTAAAGCGATATTGGTGGTGGCCTAGTATGAAGAAAGATGTTATTGAGTTCGTGACTTAGTGTTTGATTTGTTAGAAGGTTAAGATAGAGCACTAGAGACCAGTATGAGTGTTGCAATCATTAGATATTCCTAAGTGGAAATGGGATAGTATTTCCATGGATTTCATAACCGGGTTACTAAGAACTTAGTCAGGGCATGATATTATTCGGGTTATAGTCTATAGACTCACAAAATTGGCTTATTTCCTAGTGATTTGAATTAGGGGTCTAGAAAAGTTAGCAGATATCTATAACTGAGAGGTAGTGAGGCTACATGGTATGTCGAAGAATATAATTTTTGATAGAGATCTAAGGTTTACTTTTAAGTTCTAGGGAGCTTTACAGTGTACTATAGGTACTAAGTTGAGATTCAGTACGACATATTACCCACATACAGATAGACAGATAGAGTGAACCATATAGACCCTAGAGGATATGTTGAGAACCTGTGTATTAGAGTTGAGAGGTAGCTGGGATAACTATCTCCTTTTAGTTGAGTTTGCTTACAACAACAGTTACCACTCCAATATTTAGATGGCACCATATGAGGCATTGTATGGAAGAAAGTGTAGGTTGCCTCTTTATTGGACAGAGTTAAGTGAAAGAAGCATGTTGGGACCGGATGTTGTGGATTAGATGACTCAAAAGATTGAGTTAATAAGGCAAAAGTTGTTGACAGCTTAGAGTAGGTAGAAGGGTTATGCAGATAGGCATAGAAAGTCGTTAGAGTTCTTAATGGGTGACCATATATTTCTAAGGGTTACGCTAGTGATAGGAATCAAGAGGTCAATTAAAGCTAAGAAATTAACTCCTTGATTCATTGATCTTTTGAGATTTTAGAGAGAATTAGACCAGTTGCCTATAGGATCACTTTACCACTGAAGTTATCTTGGGTGTATAATGTGTTTCATGTATCGCAACTCAAGAAGTACTAACCTAATCTTTTACATGTGATAGAACTAGAGGAGATTGAGCTCTAGGAGAATTTAACATATAAAGTTAGGCTAGAACGGATACTAGATGTGAAAGAGAAGCAATTGAGGAATAAGACCATATGATTGGTTAAGGTTTTTTGGTGAGGAATGGCTCTTGGTGATGCTACTTAGGAGACAGAGGTTAGGATGAGGTAGAAGTATCCCCATTTTTTTCCTTAAGTATGTGTATATATAATTTGTGAATTTTGAGGACAAAATTCTTAAAAGGAGGGGAGAACTACAACATCCTGAATTTCTTAATCCTGAGGTTAGATGTTAATTGAGGGTGAAGTGGTAATTAATGTGGGATTAGAGATTTGGATGATGTAACATCCTGATTTTTATATAATAAAGAAATTGTGGAATTTAGGTTTTGAGGAAAAAAATGATAATAATAGAAATTTATATTATTTGAGGTTATTTAGAAATGATATTATAGTTAGGTATTTAATTATAAATTTAAAAATTTAAATTTAAAATCACATAAGCAATATTTAGTTAAGATATAATACATAAATAATTTTTTTATGTGTGTGTTAAAAAAAAAAGAGAAGGTAGAAGGAACAAAAAAAAGGGGGGGTGGAAGGTTGTTGTTTTTAAGTCCCACATTGGTTAGATGAGGGAAGAGAAGAGGTGCCTTCATGTATAAAAAGGAGGGGTGTGTGCATTAGGAAGCATGAGATGCTAAGATGCAATTTAGAGAAAATTGCAACTTTTGGCCCAAATGTTTGAATAATTAAATTCAAACCTATAGTTTTTTTTTATATAATTTTGGGACTCACAATCCCATTTTTATATTATTTTTCTCTCTTCCTCTCACGTTGCTCGGCGTTTTTCTCGCAAGGGGGGATTATTTTCTTTTTCTTCAGGTATGTTCTAACTTTCTTGTTTAGATTAGCATTTAAAAATTTATTTAATTACAAAATTAATTTTATAGTTATTTTCTAAATAACATTAGCTTTCTAGTGATATGATTATTTTATAGGATAGAGTAAATATTCTGATTAGGATTTTTTTCTATAGGATAGTTAATCTGATGATATGATGGATTAAAAATATAGGTTAAAACTCTTAGGGATATAATAAATATTATAGAATATTTTCTTGAGGTTGAAACTCATGTTTAAGAATTTTTACGTTAAAATCTAGATCTATATGGTTGAATTTATGTGGAATCTGAGATGTAGGGATAAACCTATGATTATTAAATATTTATTTAAGTATGAATAGGTATTTTTGAGGTTATAGAAAGGTGATTTGAGGCTTCAGGATAATTTTAAAATTTTTAATTTATTTTTGAACGAATTTTTAGAATATAGAAGGATGAAATTGTGATACTAGAAGTGATTTGAGGATAAAAAAAATAGTTTATTAGGGTACGAGAATTTTAGAAAAGAATTTGGAAAGTTAAATGAGGCATAAATCTTAAATTAGTATTAATATGGATTATAGATCTAAGACTTTCTAACTATTTAAATTAGAGTTATTTATTTTAATGTAAAATTAATATATAGTATTGTGAAATAATTATGTAGATTATATTGACAAAGATAGTGGTGAAAAAGGAGTTGTGAAGGGGAACTTGTTATTCAAGACACAAGGTAACCATTATTAATGTGTTGTGATGAGTGTGTTTGTAAATGGTTATGTGTTGTTTTGTTGTTTGGAAAAATTATGAATTATAAAAATAAATACAGTATATACTTGTTTGAAATTATTGCCAAGTGGGTTAAAAATTTATCTTTGTTTATCATGATGAGATATTATTGTTCGGATATATTCCTGTTTGGACATTTGAATGATGCATGACTTGTCAGGGTATTTTAATGTATGGTGTTAATGGGAATTTCTGTTCGGTTAATTATTACCACGTGGTAAGCCCTCGTTGGACCCAATGAGTGGCGTGTCGCTTGGTCCAACTCACCTTTGGCCGGGTGATTTGGCGTCCGAGCATGGTGAAAGAAGGATATAAGGTGCAGTCATACAATTAAATACTTGTTCGGTTTGTTTGAAAATATTGTTCGGTTAAATGTTTTGTGTGCCCACTTAGCAATCGCATGATTAGTTACATCCGCATGCATCATTACATATTAATTTTTGGTTACTGGGACTTTTAAGTCTCATCCCCCGTGGTTAATATTTTTACAGGAGCGAATCCGGCCGAGAAAGCACCAGAGGTGTAATTATGGTGTATGAGACACCATCTTTTACGTTGCCTCTTATTTTGGATTATACAATGTATCTTATGCCAACTTAGGATATATCTTGTCTATGGAGCATGTAAACTCTAATCCTTTTTATTAAATGCATTTATATGTCCAAGAGGATTATGTCTGTCCCTTTTGATTCATGACCTAATTTAAATAACATGCTATGAGGATCATGTCTATCCCTCATGGTTCTAATTGCTTTTTGAGATATTTAAGACCTGTGGTATATTGTCTTGGATGTATCATGGTAGAAATTTTTCTACCATGATAAGGGTATGATAAGGGTTCAATGAAAAAAAAAGAAAAAAAAATGATTTCTTGAATTAATAATTTACGAAAAATCGATTTGTAAATTTGAGGGTGTTACACATTGGTATCAGAGCATCATGTTTCGAGCCTCTATTTTAGTAATACTTATTTAAACTTTTGTTTGAAACTATTACTTGTGTGAATTTAATATGTATTTATTATGTGTGGTGCATTGCATATAGTCGGTTGGCAATATACATTGTTATGGTGCTTCTCATTGTATGGCCATTATATAGCTAGGCTAATTTTATTATTTATATCTTGTATCCTTAGGAGGGGAGAGAAAATGCCTGTTACTCGCAGTAACTTAGGATCCCAATATGAGCACCCACCACCTCCACCGCCAAATGAGGAGCCTGATTTGGCGGAATTGAGAGTGCTTGTAAAGACGTTAACATACAAGGTTCAAAAATATGAACGAGAGTTGACGAAGCTAAAAAGACAAAGTTCGCTGAGAATGGAGATAGGGCTCATGTTGAGAGTCATGTAAGGGAAGGCAGTTCCTCACATCCTACCATTCCGAGAGATTATGAGCTTAGAAGGGAGGAGACTAGGTAAGAGGAACAAAGAGCCCCACCGACCATTATTGATGTGTGGGAAACTGTTAGGAAGTTTAACCCTCCCACGTTTGACGGTAACCTTAAACCATCTGTGGTAAAGGAATAGGTGAAAAGACTCGAGTCCATCTTTCGAGTAGTCACATACACTAATAATTAGAAGGTGCAAGTAGCATTAGTGCTCCTGGTGAAGGGAGCAAGAGATTGGTAGGAGACAGTGGGACCCAAGGATGATTCGACACTCACATGAGAGGAGTTTAAGGAAAAAAAATTGTTCAGGCATTACTTTCCATCAAAGTTAAGGTCTGAGAAAGAAGCTGAGTTCCATGCTTAAGCAAGGAAACCTATATGAGGACACATTCATTGCTAAGTTTTAGGAGTTATCTAAATACTCCATGTACCTACAGTATAGAGATGATTCTGAATAGAAGGCCAAGCGCTTATTGGAGAAGGCTAGACCAAAATTGAGGGAGCAATTGGCTCATCTAGATATCCGAGATTATGACGAAATGTGCATAAAACTACAAGTAGTAGCTCGCAGTAAGAAGGAGGTCGAGAGAGAGAAGAGGGGTTATTCATATAGTAGACCCCCAACCTACCCTCGACCCACCAGAAGCATTATGAAGAAAAACTATCAGGGTTCGAGTAGCTCATGGAACCAAGGAAGGCAGAAGGGCCCATTTCAAAGGGGCCAAGGACAGAGGAGCTATCATAGTAGTTATCACGGGTCACAGAGGAGCCCAACAGTATCTACCCCTGCCCCGAGTACAGCGAGCTCTCAACAGTGCACTAAATGCGGGCGTCGTCATTTCGAACAGTGCTGGGTCTGTTACATTTGTGGGAAACCCGGTCACATTGCAAAGTTTTGTGGGGACAACCAGGGCTCAAATATGAAGAACCCTTCCCAACATCCTACTGTCTCTGGCCGTGTGTTGGCTCTTACTCAGGACACCATGAACTCCCCAGATGCCATTAGAGGTAACATCAAAATCCTTCATTATGATATTGTTGCACTATTTGATTCAGGTGCTACACACTCTTTTATTTCTGAAACTTGTGTAAAGAACCTTGATTTGCCTGTGTGTATTTTACCTTTTGATATGAATGTGTCTACTCCTGCGGGAGAATCTGTAAGGATTGCTAAGGCATGCCTTAACCTAGTAGTCGAGTTTAAAAATAGGAAAACAACTATGGACTTAATTATCCTACCACTGAGAGGTATGGATGTAATTGTGGGAATGAATTGGATGGCTGCAAATGGTGCTATCCTAGATTGTAGAGAGAGGAGTGTGTCTTTATCTTCTTTGTGGGTGACCCCAGTCGAGAGTCAAGATCATGTTTTCTTATCGGCGGCGCAAGTTGATAGATGTATGAAGAAGGGTTGCCAAGCCTACATGGTTTTCTTCTCTATCCAAGCTGTGATTGATGAAGGCGTGAAGAATATCCCAATTATCAAAGAATTTACGGATGTATTTCCAGACGAAGTCTCCGGTTTACCCCCAAAGCACGAGGTAGAGTTCTCAATTGAATTGGTACCCGGTATAGGGCCAATTTCTAAGGCTCCTTATCGGATGTCCCCTTCAGAGTTAGCGGAACTGAAAAAGCAAATTGAAGAGCTACTTGAGAAGGGTTTCATCAGACCAAGTGTTTCACCTTGGGGATCTCCAGTTCTTTTTGTGAAGAAGAAGGATGGAAGCCTTCGATTGTGCATTGATTATAGACAATTGAACAAAGTAACCATCAAGAACAAATATCCACTTTCGAGAATCGATGATTTGCTAGATCAGCTTGTAGGATCAGCAGTTTTCTCGAAGATTGACTTAAGGTCAGGATATCACCAATTGAGAGTAAGAGCAGAGGATATACCTAAGACAGCATTTCGAACGAGATATGGGCATTATGAATTCATGGTGATGCCGTTTGGACTTACGAATGCTCCTGCGGTATTCATGGATTACATGAATAGGATCTTTCGACCCTATTTAGATAAGTTTGTAGTAGTGTTTATTGATGACATTCTTATTTATTCAAAGGATGAGGAGGCTCATGGTGAGCATTTAAGAATCGTCTTGCAAGTTTTGAGGGAACATAAGCTTTATGCCAAATTAAACAAGTGTGAATTTTGGCTCCAAGAAGTAAAGTTTTTGGGCCATGTTGTGTTCAGAGACGGAGTTGCAGTGGATCCTAGCAAGATTGATGCAGTGATGAGGTGGGAACAGCCAAAATCTATTACAGAGATACGAAGCTTTTTAGGTTTAGCAGGTTATTATCGTCGCTTTATTAAGGGATTTTCGCAAATTGCGATGCCCTTAACTAAGCTAACTAAGAAGGATGCCCCATTTATTTGGACTGACAAATGTGAAGCTGCTTTCCAAGAATTGAAAAAGAGGTTAACCACTACTCCAGTATTGACTACTTCTGACCCTGTGGTGCCGTACACTCTGTACACTGATGCTTCTTTAAAGGGTTTAGGATGTGTTTTGATGCAAATGGATGTAATAGTAGAGCCTATGGTTTCGTGTCAGGGAGCATTAGAGGTTTGGTGGCTAGATGATCTTACTAGTGTGGTATTTATGTGGAAATACCTTAAAAAGATGAAATTCCAATATACTTTGAAATATAATTGCTATTACTCTAGTTTTTGTTACTTTGGCATGGTTATTTGTGATAATAGACATTAAATAAACTATATTAGTTACTAAAATTTTGATCTTACCCGTGGTTATTTATATTTTTTAGGTTCTGGTAGTTGTAGTACAAAAGGGAAGGAACTAGGTCGAGAATAGAGATTTCTTCATTTAGCCTTGTAAGAATCAGTGTAATGAATTTTGTATATAAGTAGTGGTAAATGTGCATATAAGTTGCCATACGAACTAACACTTGTGCATGACTTGTGAATATGTATGTGTATGTGTGATTTTGAAATCCTAGCACCTTTGTGTGTTTGTGTGTATAAACAGTGAGAATGGCCATATGGGCTATTGATTGAGTATATGGGGTTATAGCATGGTAATATATGAGATATATATGTGGAAAATTTGGCCTTGTATAAATGACATTAAGAAATGTGATTTTTTCCCAAAAAGTGTTTTATGGGCCGTTTATAGGCCAACTACATGTATGTGTGTTATATTGTTTATGTAATTAGTCAATCAGATGTATATTATCATTTGGATATAGTCAAGGCCTTAGAAGTGATTGATGACATATGGTTTCAATTAGTGATACTTGAGTGACAAATTTTGACATAAAATGATCAAAATGCACTTAGGTGTCTAACTTATAAACTAGATATCAGATTGAAACAAAACAGGTGTCAATAATTAGATTTTAAAACAAGCTTCATGTGTATAATGTCCACCTTGACATTACCAAAATTTGCTAGACAATCACAACAAACAATCATAATTAGGAGCAAGGTTTGCTCCTAATCTCACATTATATATATAAGGGTTAAAACTAATAATCTTTTAGAAATAATTATGAAATATTTGGGATCCCATAAAAACCCTTCAAATTTTGTAGTTTGAACTCAAACTTAATGATTTATAAAGATATAGGAAGTATGGAAAAGTTTTGGGAAGCAAAACACTTCAAAACAGGGCCAACAATGTCATTTTTGAGTATTTTGATTCATGCATTAAGGCTTGTGGTCCATGTGCCATGGCTTGTGGCACAGAAAAGCAAGTTTCCTTACTATACCATACGTTGCGACTTGTGTGAAATGCACCACGACGTGTTTATGACAGTAATGCTATCATGACAGGTTTTTTAGACGAACTTTAAACATGCGCCATTTTCACATCCGATGTCCTGATTAGAGTGATTCAAGTGCCCACACGAAGCTTATGTGATAAGCTAATGGTACAAGTTTTGTTATGATTTGATACCATATAAGAATTTTAGACACTCGGATGCAAAAGTTAGTTTTTAAAGTAATTTTCAAGCATCCAAGTACCCAAAACTCAAAAATTATACCATTAACCCATTTTGAGGCTTGAACCAAATCCAATGGATCAAAATACACTTGATTGGACATTCATACACACAAACACATACCAAACATAAAAATTAGCCACTTAATGCCCATTTCACCTAATATGGCCAAAATATAAAATTAATACCATATACACTATTTAGCCTCTATTGCCACATAATACACTATATATACATTATCACCACATAAATCAAACATTCCTTGAACTTGTATTAATATTTTAGCCCATCACCATAAAAGTTGTCATATATCCACATCATATATAATATTAGGCTAAAATACAAAATAACATAGTATGAAACAAGTGCAACCAATCAAAATGATATGCATTCCTAATTGGCAACATATAATATCATATAACAAGTTTATATACACCATTCAAACCAAAATTGGGCATTACTATTCGTGATGTAGCAAATTTACTAATCCTTGCCAGATTCCTTCCCTTGCTCAGTCTCAACGGTAGAACCTGTAAAATGGTAACCACGGGATGAGATAAAAATCTCAATAACTAAGATAATCTACATTATTGATCAACATGTCAAGTTATAAACAAGCTTTAAATCAGGTAAAATGAATACACCATATAAAATTACCACAAGTTACATGCATGATCCTTAACCATCCGATCCTCCAGTACTCCCGACCAAACCGGTAGGCTATTTTACGGAACCAAACCACATGTATGGTCCCCAAGCTCATCATCCATGGTAGGACTACCCAACTAAGGTGCCTTAAACCACTTCTGGACTACTGGTTCCCCTTATTACAAGTAATTGGGGTATCGTTACTCCAACACTGCATCTTATGGATGCTAAGGAGCATAGTCTCCAACTCTGCACCCTTTTGGGTACTAAGGAAAGTAAGTGTTGCGCCTGGCATCCCAAGGTGCTAGTATTGTCATATGGACTTAATCTTTATTAACTCCATTAGGGTGACCTCCTACCCTCTAATATGCCACATTTCACTACATATCTCCACTTAACCATGCATAAACCACTTTCTAAACCAATATAATGAATATTACCACTTACTTCAAAAACTTGACATTTTACAAATCAATACTCCGCTCATTTTCTAAAATAGTTAACTTTTACAAAATTCATACATATATACATAACAAATCATGCAAGAACAACTTAAGAATAACTTATACAAGGTAATAAATAATGCAAATTATCTAGTTACCTCAGCCATTTTGTTACTAAAAGGGTTACCCATTGTATTAAATATCGTCTTGTGTCAAGGCAAATCTTCCCACACCACAATCTACATCAACAAGTACTATATGTTAATTTTCAATTAACAAAAGCAGTATTAGCTACCAATAACCCCCTAATTCTCCCACTTGTCACTCATATTCTCAATAAAGAGGCTTATTAAGATTACAATTTGTTCACACAATACCTTTAAGCCTCCCTCTAACTCTATTATAACATAACACTTAATATCTCAACTTATCATACTTCAAAACCCCATGATCAAGTTAGAACTTGATCCAAATTTCACCAAACAACAAAGTAGCTTTATATTACCATATATGATCAAGATTAGTAAACCTAAATTAAACTTTTAGAGTCAATAGAAACCTTTAAAACATAAACTCATAGCTTAATCCAATTAGAGCAAATTCTTCCACTTCTAAATCCTATAGAAAATGAGATAAAAAGGTAGAGGAGAAGGGTAGGAAACTTACTCAAGAGTTTAAAGGCTCAATTTGTCTTCAAAATCCTCCCAAAATGATACCCTAACAGTACCCAAAGCTTGCCAATTCGTGTTCTAGGTTTCCCACCACAAAAACTGTCATTTTCTGATGACTTTTAAAAACTTAAGTAGCCTACTGTACCGTGCATCGCAGCGCATGCCTCACAAGCAGTGACTCATGGTGTAGTAAGAAAAATGTTAATTTTGCTCCCCTGATGCCTCCCAACTTGATCTGACTTCCATCCTAACTCAATTTAGATCTAAATATGACCTAAAAAGCAAATTAGCAACCCAAAAACATAATTAAATAAATTAATCATCTTTTTTAATAAATTTATCCCTTAATTAGTCAATTTTTTCCAGACTTAAAATTTTTGGGTGTTACAGTGTGGGCAATTGAACCACCCTAATTGAACATTGGATGAAAAAATAGTGCACATCTAAAGTTCGTACTAGAAACTGCTATGTGACACTAGAATCAGGTGTGTGCACCTTGGCACATGTATCGACATGCTGCGGTGTATGGCATAGAGCAGGCAACTATGGTCTCTATACCACATGTTATGGTGTGTAATATCCTAAAACTTTAAATCTAAAAAAATGGATTAATTAAGGGATAAATTAGTTAAAAATATGATTAATTTATTTAATTAAGTTTTTGGGTGGCTAATTAGATTTTTGGGTCATATTTGGCTCTAAATTGAGACAGGATGAAAGTCAGATCAAGTCGAGAAGTATCAAGGGGAGAAAAATCAAGTTGTTACTCACTGCGCTGCAGCTTGCGTGGGATGCCCTGCGGTGCACGGCATAACAGGTAACTTAAATTTTCAAGAATCAGCAGAAAAAATTAGATTTTGTGTTAGCAAACCTAGAGCACGAAAGAGGCAACTTTGGGCACTGCTAAGACATCAATTTGGAAGGATTTTAAAGATCATTTGAGCCTTCAAACTCTTGGATAAGTTTCCTACCCTTCTCCTCTACCTTTTCATCTCATTTTCTATAGGATTTGAAAGAGTGAGAATTTAGTCTGATGGGATTGAACCATGAGTCAATGTTTTGAAGGTTTTTATTGACTCTAAAGGTTTAATTTAGGTTTATTGATCTTGGATATGTGGTAATATGAAGCTACTTTGTTGTTTAGTTGAAGTTGGATCAAGCTTTATCTTGATCATAGGGTGTTGAAGTGTGATAAGTTGAAATATTGAATTTTATGTTGTGATAGAATTAGAAGGAGACTTGAAAGGATGAAGTAAACAAATTCTAATCTTAACAAGTCTATTTGTTGAGAATTTGAGTGAGAAGTAGGAGAATTGGGAGGTTATTATTAGCTAATGTTGCTTGTGTTAATTGAAAATTAACATATAGTACTTGTTGTAGATTGTGGTGTGGGAAGACTTACCTTGACACAAGAAGAGAATTAGTACCACAGTAACCCTTTTAGTAACAAAAGGGTTAAGGTAACTAGATAATTTACATTGTTTATTACCTTGTATAAGTTATTCTCAAGTTGCTTTTCTATGAATTGTTGAGTATATATGTATAAAATTCCTTAAAGGTTAACTATTTTTAAAAATGAGTGGAGTATTGCTTTGTGAAATTCTATATTTTTGAAGTAAATGGTAAGGTTTTGTTATATTTGTTTAGAAAGTTGATTATGCATGGTAAAGTGGAGATATGTAGTGAAATGTGGCATATTAGAGGGTAAAAGGTCACCCTAGTCGAGATAGTGAAAATTTAAGTCCATATGGTATTGCTAGCACCTCGAGATGCCAAGTGTAGCATTTACTCTCTTTAGTGCCAGAAAATGGGTGCGGTGTTGGAGACTTACTCTCCTTAGTACCTAAAAGGGTGTAGAGTTAGAGACTATGCTCCTTAGCATCCGTAGGATGCGGTGTTGGAGTAGCGACACCTCGATTACGTATAATAGGGGAAACAGTAGTCCAGAAGTAGTTTAGGACACCTTAGCCAGGTAGTCTTACCATGGAAGGTGAGCTTAGGGACCATACTTGTGGTTTGGTTCTGTGAAATAGCCTACTGGTTCAATCGGGAGTATTGGAGGACCGGATGGTTAGGGATCATGCATGCAAATTTATGGTGATATTATATGATGTGATTATGTCACTTATTTTAATACTTGTTTATAACTTGTCTTGTTAATCAATAATATAGATTATCTTAGTTATTGAGACTTTTATCTCACCCCGTGGATTATCATTTTACAGGAGCTACTAGTGAGACTGAGCCAGGGAGGGAATTGGGCAGGGGCTAGCATATCTGCTACACTCTTTGTAAAGCCTAATTTTAGTTTGAGTGGTGTACATAAACTTATTATATGATATTATATGTTGCCACTAGGAATGCATATCATTTTGATTGGTTGCACTTGTTTCATATTATGTTGTTATGTATTTTAGCCCAATATTGTATATGAGGTGAATATGTGATAATTTTTGTGGTGATGGGCTAAAATACTAATATAAGTGCAAGGAATGTTTTATCTAAGTAGTGATAATGTATTGGTAGTGTATTATGTGGCAATAGAGGCCAAATAGTGTTAGTAGTGCTAATTGTGCATTTTGGCCATATTAGGCAAAATGGCCATTAAGTGGCCAAATTTTGTATTTGGTATGTTTTTATGTATTTGATTGGTCACTCAAGTGTATTTTGGTCTATTGGACTTGGTTCAGGCCTCACAATGGGTTAATGGTATAAGTTATGAGTTATGGGTACTAGGATGGTTGAAAATTCTTTAAAAAACTAACTTTTGCATTCGAGTGTCTAAAATTCTCATACAGTATTGGATCGTGATGAAACTTTACCATTAGTTAGCTTATTGAATAAGCTTCACGTGGGCACTTGAATCACTCCAATCGGACATCGGATGTGAAAATGGTGTGCATTTGAATTTCATCCAGAAAAGCCATCATGACAGCATTGCTATCATGGACAGGTACGCCGTGGCGCATTTTGCGCAAGCCGTGGCACACAGTACAACAAGTAAACTTGTCTTTCTGTGCCACTAGCCACGGCGCATGGACCACGAGCCGCGGCGCATGGATTAAAATACTTAAAAATGACATTTTTGGCCCTATTTTGAAATGGTTTGCTTCCCAAAACTTTTCCATGCTCCCAATACCTTTATAAATCATTAAGTTTGAGCTTAAACTATCAATTTAAAGGGTTTTTATGGGATTCCAAATATTCCTCAATTATTTTTAAAAGATTATTAGTTTTAACCCTTTTATATATAATGTGAGCTTTGGAGCAAACCTTACTCCTAATTAAGATTGTTAGATGTGATTGTGTGGTGAATTTTGGTAATGTCAAGGTGGACATTACATGGTGCATGTGGGACGTGCCACTGCCCATGGCCCCTGTTTAACACAATTAGGTTAAATGCACATATTTTCTTAGTTTTCAATGCACTTTTGCATATTGCTTTTACTATGTAGGGTTTTTATAATTCAAGTAATTTATGAAATGATTTTAGAAATGTTTTAATTGGGATGCCAAAGTTTCCAAAATAAATTATTTAAAATTGATCAGTAGATTGAGTGGAGGATCGTATGGTAATGTCAGTGAGGGCATTACAATCTCCAACACCGCATCTCAATAGGTACTAAGGAGATGAAATTCTCTAACACCACACCCAGTCAAGCACTAAGGAGAATCTGCAATATGGTACTTCTCCCAATGGGTAAACTCTCGCTCCTCTATGATCATGCTTGCGTGCCAAACACAAGTTTACATTTAAAACTACATATATAATATATAGTAGCATGTTTTTACTTTCTTAAACAATTAAAATCTGTTTCATGCATAATCATGAACTATCTCGAAACATGCTCGTTTAAAATAATTTTATGCAATAGCTATAATACTTACAAACAGTTATAATAGATAGTCAAATAGAGTAAGTTATTCAATTACCTCAACCTTTCTATTACAAGAAAGGTTACTTGTGGATTTCTTATATGCCTTATGATTCTCTACATGCTTTCTTGCTTACTTACACATATAATATGAAAATCTACACAATTGACACTATTAGTCAATTAACCAATCTGGCCAAAAATAATTAATTATTACCTTAAGCTATATCTAGCCATTCATTCACTTTAGCTTAGTCAATCTAAGACTATCACCACTCTTTTACCACTTTCTATTACTTCTATAAACCCCAATTCACTTCTTTCTCCATTTCACTCTTAACTTTATTAGGTCTAGGGTAAATTCTAGCTTACAACTTTAAAGCCGTTTCATTTAACCCTACACCAGTTGCAACACCCTAATTAGATTCTCGAGAGTCTTTTCATTACAGATGGTTAAGAAACAAACCCCTTAATATCCCTCGATTCAATTTCTCAATAAATTATTCTAAGAGAAATTATAATAAAATTAAAGCTAAAGGTAGTACAAGACTTACCTGATATGCTATTGGTCTAACAATTCTTCTTCGATTTCAAAAATTCATGCCTTAATAGAGACTTGTTCCTTTTTCCCTTCCTTGCTTGGTTTTCTTTATTTTCCCTTATTTTTTATAAGTCTCCTTCAGACTTATAAACTCATTTTTTAGTCTATATGCCACAGCACATACAGCTTGTGTTGCAACGGGTGGCACAACTAGGAAAATCCTTACCTCGCACGCACAATTCATTCCGAGATGCAATTCTTTCACCATATATGTTCATTTAACATCCCAATTAATCAAAAGATCATTCCTTCCTTTAAAATTCTAATCACTCACTAATTACTAATTTACCTTTAATTAGCAACTAGTTATTGGATTGAAAAATCAAGATGTTACATTCCTCATTATGCCACTCACTGTGGCTAATGATAGAAGTGCTATGACGTATGGTGTAAAAAATTAATGGATAAGAACATGTCCAACTTATAAAAAATAGAAAGAAATAGAGGATAAGAGCATGCAGGAATGGTGAAGAGAGGGACCTCTACTAGGGAAGCCATTTTCAGGAGCAAGGATGGCATTTCTGACTTGTTACTTATCGAATAAGTCTTATACTGCCTTAACCTCTGATTCTATACTATTTTCTCTTAGTTTAAGCTATTGAGAAATTGAATTTGGAAGTTTCAAGGAGTTGATTTCTTACTATATATTAATAAAATGGTACTCTGAGATTAAATTAAAACTTTGCGACATGATCTGAGTTTAAACAATAAAGCTTAAAAGCTGTAGGCTTAAATTGGTTGAATTTACAAAGAGGAAAATGGGGAAAATTTAGAAATGAGAGTGTTAATTCTTGTATTGAGTGATGACTATGTAGCATCTTGATTTCTTAATCTTGCGATTAGCTATTAACTAGGGGTAAATTAGTGATTAGTGAATGCTTAGGAGTTTAGATGATTGCTTGATAATTTGACTCGTTGAGATGTTGAATAGAAAGATATGGGTGAAAGAATTGCATTTCGAGGCAAAGTACGCTTGTGTGATGAGGATTTTCCTCACTGTGCCACACACCATGGCACAAGGCTGCTTGCGCTGTGGTACATAGACTAAAAAATGACTTCAAAAGTCATGAAATCATGAAAGGGAGAGGAGAAAGAAAAAAGGTTAGCTAGGGCAAGAATTTTTGGAGTGTTGGAAGGCACTTCCAACTAGTAACTTATTGGGTAAGCTTAATACGACCCTTACCTCCAAGTCTACTCTAACTTATCTTAGTATGAGTTATAGAGAAATTAAATCAAGAAAATTTAAGGGGTTTGTTTCTTACCTTATAGTAATAAAAAGGCTCTTCGTAGTTAAGTTAGAGCTTTCTAACTGGTTTGCAATTAAACGATAGAGCTTTAAAGCTGTAGGCTCTATTTGCTCTAAGCTTAAAGAGAAATTAGAGTAAAAAGTTGTGTAAAAGTGAAATGGGATTGTTTGAAGTGTTGTAAAGTGGTAATTGTAACATCCTAAAACTTTAAATCTGAAAAAATAGATTAATTAAGGGATAAATTAGTTAACAACATGATTAATTTATTTAATCATGTTTTTGGGTGGCTAATTAGATTTTTAGGTCATATTTGACTCTAAATTGAGATAGGATAAAAGTTGGATCAAGTTAGGAAGCATCAGGGGGAGTAAAATCAAGTTGTTGCTCACTGCGTCGTGAACCACGGCTTGTATGGCGTGCGCTGCGACACACGGCACAGCAAGCAACTTAAATTCTGGGATTTAGTTGGTTGAAAAACCCAAAAGTCTAGTTTAAGGCAATTGTCAGCAGAAAAAATTAGATTTTTGGGGCGGAACACCTAGAGTATGAAGGAGGAAACTTTGGACACTGCTAGGGCATCAATTTGGAAGGATTTTGAAGATCATTTGAGCCTTCAAACTCTTGGGTAAGATTCCTACACTTCTCCTCTACGTTTTCATCTCATTTTCCATGGGATTTGAAAGAGTGAGAATTTAGTCTGATTGGATTAAGTCATGAGTCAATGTTTTGAAGGTTTCTATTGACTCTAAAGGTTTGATTTAGGTTTATTGATCTTGGATATGTGGTAATAGGAAGCTATTTTCTTGTTTGGTGAATTTTGGATTAAGCCCTAACTTGATCATAAGGTGTTGAAGTGTGAGAAGTTGAGATATTGAGTTGTATGTTGTGATAGAGTTTGAAAGAGACTTAAAGGGATGATGTGAAAAAATTCTAATCTCAACAAGCCTCTTTATTGAGAATATGAGTGAGAAGTGGGAGAATTGGGAGGTTATTGGTAGCTAATAGTGCTTGTGTTAATTGAAAATTAACATATAGTACTTGTTGATATAGATTATAGTGTGGAAAGACTTACCTTGACACAAGAAGAGAATTAGTACCACAGGTAACCCTTTTAGTAACAAAAGGGTTGAGGTAACTAGATAATTTGCATTGTTTATTACCTTGTATAAGTTATTCTCAAGTTGCTTTTCTGTGATTTGTTAAGTATATATGCATAAATTCATCAAAGGTTAACTATTTTTGAAAAAGTGGAGTATTGTTTTGTAAAATTCTATATTTTTGAAGTAAATCGAAAGATTTTGTTATACTTGTTTGAAAAGTTGTTTATGCATGGTCATGTGAAGATACATAGTGAAATGTGGCATATTAGAGGGTGGGAGGTCACCCTAGTGGAGATTGTGAAGATTAAGTCCATATGGTACTGCTAGCACCTCAGGACGCTAGGTATAGCATTTACTCTCCTTAGTCCTCGAAAATGGGTGCGGTGTTAGAGACTTATTCTCCTTAGTATCCAAAAAGGTGCGGAGTTGGAGACTATGCTCCTTAGCATCTGTAGGATGCAGTGTTGGAGTAAGGACACCCTAATTTGTGGTCTATTGGACTTGGTTCAAGCCTTAGAATGGGTTAATGGTATAAGTTATGAGTTTTGGGTACTTGGATAGTCAAAAATTTCTTTGAAAAACTGACTTTTGCATCTGACTATTTAAAATTCTCATACAGTGTCGGATCATAATGAAACTTGTACCATTAGTTACTTATTGAATAAACTTTGTGTGGGTGCTTGAATCACTCCAATCAGACATTGTATGTGAAATGGCGCGCGTTCAAAGTTCGTCCAGAAAAGCTGTCATGACAGCATTGCTGTCATGGACAAGTGCGCCGCGGTGTATTTTGCGCAAGTCGCAGTGCACGGTACAGTGAGGAAACTTGGCATTTTGGGCCATAAGCCACGGCACACGGACCACAAGCCACACCACACGGACCAAAACACTTAAAAATGACATTTTTGGCCTTGTTTTGAAGTAGTTTGATTCCCAAAACCTTTTCATGCTTCCAATACCTATTTAAATCATTATGTTTGAGCTCAAACTATCAATTTAAAGGGTTTTTATGGGATCCCAATTATTCCACAATTATTTTAAAATATTATTAGTTTTAACCCTTTTATATATAATGTGAGATTAGGAGCAAATCCTTGCTCCTAATTATGATTGGTTGTTGTGATTGTGTGGTGAATTTTGGTAATGTCAAGGTGGACATTACACAACCAATCAAAATGATATGCATTTCTAGTTGGCAACATATAATTTCATATAAAAAGTTTATGTACACTACTCAAACTAAATCGGGCTTTACAAAGAGTGTAGCAGATATGCTAGCCCCTGCCCGATTCCCTCCCTGGCTTAGTCTTACTGGTGGCACCTGTAAAATGATAATCCACGGGGTGAGATAAAAATCTTAGTAACTAAGATAATCTACATTATTGATTAACAAGCCAAGTTATAAACACGTATTAAAATGAGTAACGTAATCACATAATATAATATCACCACAAATTTGCATGCATGATCCCTAACCATCTGGTCCTCCAATACTCCTGACTAAACCAGTAGGCTATTTTACAGAACCCAACCACATGTATGGTCCCTAAGCTCACCATTCATGGTAACACTACCCAGCCAAGGTGTCCTAAACCACTTCTAGACTACTGTTTTTCCCTATTACAAGTAATTCGGGTGTCGTTACTCCAACACCGCATCTTACGGATGCTAAGGATCATAGTCTCCAACTTTGCACCCTTTTGGGTATTAAGGAGAATAAGTCTCCAACACCGCACCCATTTTCGGGCACTAAGGAGAGAAAATGCTACACCTGACGTCCCCAGGTGCTAGCAGTGCCATATGAACTTAATCTTCACTATCTCTACTATGGTGACCTCCCACCCTCTAATATGCCACAATTCACTACATATCTCCACATGACCATGTATAAATAAATTTTCAAACAAGTATAACAAAATCTTTCCATTTACTTTAAAAATATAGAATTTTACAAACCAATACTCTACTTTTTCTAAAATAGTTAACCTTTAAAGAATTTATGCATATATACTCAACAAATCATAGAAAAGAAACTTGAGAATAACTTATATAAGGCAATAAACAATGCAAATTATCTAGTTACCTCAACCTTTTTGTTACTAAAAGGATTACTCGTGGTATTAATTCTCTTCTTGTGTCAAGGTAAGTCCTCCCACACCACAATCTATATCAACAAGTAATATATGTTAATTTTCAATTAACACAAGCACTATTAGCTACCAATAACCTCCCAATTCTCCCACTTCTCACTCATATTCTCAACAAAGAGGCTTGTTAAGATTAGAATTTGTTCACATCATCCCTTTAAGTCTCTTTCTAACTCCATCATAACATAAAACTCAATATCTCAACCTCTCACACTTCAACATCTTATGATCAAGTTAGGGCTTAATCCAAAATTCACCAAACAAGAAAATAGCTTCCTATTACCACATATCCAAGATCAATAAACCTAAATCAAACCTTTAGAGTCAATAGAAACCTTCAAAACATTGACTCATGGCTTAATCCAATCAGACCAAATTCTCACTCTTCCAAATCCCATGGAAAATGAGATGAAAACATAGAGGAGAAGGGTAGGAATCTTACCCAAGAGTTTGAAGGCTCAAATGATCTTTAAAATCCTTCCAAATTGATGCCCTAGTAGCGTCCAAAGTTTCCTCCTTCATGCTCTAGGTTTTCAACCCTAAAAATTTAATTTTTTCTGCTGATTCCTGAAATTTAAGTTGCCTGCTGTGCCGTGCGCCACAGTGCACGCCACACAAGCTGCGGCTCACGGCGCAGCGAGCAACAACTTGATTTTGCTACTCGTGATGCTTCCCAACTTGATCCGACTTTCATCCTATCTCAATTTAGAGCCAAATATGACCTAAAAATCTAATTAGTCACCCAAAAACATAATTAAATAAATTAATCATATTTTTAACTAATTTATCCCTTAATTAATCCATTTTTCCAGATTTGAAGTTTTAGGATGTTACAGTTCTCCCCTCCTTTAAAGGAATTTTGCCCTCAAAATTCAAGAACAACCATAATACATACCTAGGGAAATAGATAAGGATATTACTGCTTCATTTTGTCCTCTATCTCCCAGGTAACATCACCAGGAGCCATTCCATTCCACACCACCTTAACTAGTCGAATAGTCTTGTTCCGTAATTGCTTATCTTTAACATCTACTATTCATTATGGCTCAGCTCGATACGTCATATTCTCTTGCAGCTCTACCTCTTCGGGTTGAATCACATGAGATGGATCAGGTTGATATTTCTTCAATTGAGAAACATGAAAAACATCATGAATCCCAGATAATTGTGGTGGCAAGGCGATTTGGTAGGAAACCGACCCAACTTTCTTGAGAATCTCAAATGGACCCATGAATTGAGGAGATAATTTCTTTGCTCTAATTGACCTCCCGATTCCCATCACAGTTGAAACTCTTAGAAAAACATGGTCACCAACCACAAACTCTAACAGCCTTCGCCGTTTATCCACATAACTCTTCTACCTACTATGAGCCGTTAGAAGTTTCTGCCTTATCATTTGAATCTTTTGCATCGTTTGATCCACAAGATCAGGACCCATAATGCTTCTCTCACTCAATTCAACCCAACAAAGAGGAGATTGACATTTTCTTCCATATAGTGCCTCATAAGGAGCCATCCCTATATTGGAGTGGAAACTATTATTGTAGGCAAACTCAGCCAAAGGAAGGTGGCTATCCTAATTGCCTTTTAGTTCCAAGGCACAAGCTCTTAACATGTCCTTTAGAGTCTATATAGTCTTTTCTGTCTGTCCATCAGTCTGTGGATGATACGCTATGCTGAATCTTAATTCAGTACCCGTTGCTCTCTGCAATGCTTTCCAAAAGTTCGAGGTGAACCTCAGGTCACGATTAGAGATAATGTCCTTTGGCACCCAATGTAATCTCACAACTTCTCGAATGTAGATCTCTACCAACTTCTCTAATGAATCACTTATTCGCACTGCCAAGAAATGGGCTGACTTTGTCAACTTATCTACAATCACCTAAATAGAATCATGACTAGATTGGGTCCTTGGTAATCCCAAAATGAAATCCATAGATATACTATCCCACTTCCATTTTGGTATCTGTAGTGGCTGTAACATTCCTGCTGGCCTCTGATGCTCGATTTTAACCTTTTGACAAATTAAACACCGAGACACAAAATCTGTAACATCCCTTTTCACTCTAGGCCTCCACCAATACCGCTTAATATCCTGGTACATCTTAATTGCTCTAAGGTGAATTGTATATCTACTCTTTTGTGCCTCATTCAAAATTTTCTTTTTCAAATCACCCTCATTTGGTACATAAACCCGATCTCGATATATAACATATCCATCATCATTGAAACCAAAGTCTGTGGTTCGCCTTTCCTCCACATCTTCTCGAATTTTGAACAGATACTCATCCTTAAGCTGTGCTATCCTTAACTCTCTCAAAAATTCATTAGTAATCTCTGTAGAATGTAGGCTACACAAAGTAAATTTCGGTGAGTCATGTTGAATATCCAAGTAGGATTCCAGCAATTTGTGCTCTCGCACCATTAGATAAGCAACATGTAATGACTTTCGACTTAAGGCATCTGCAACTATATTTGCTTTCCTTGGATGGTATTTAATTTCAAAGCTGTAGTCCTTTAAGAACTCCATCCTTCTCTGCCTCATATTAAGTTCCTTCTGATCCACTAAATATTTCAAGTTCTTATGGTCACTGAAAACACTGAACACTGCTCCATACAAATAATGCCGCTAAATCTTTAGTGCAAACATAACTGCAGCAAGCTCTAAGTCATGAGTAGGGTAATTTTCTTCATGTGGCCTGAGCTGTCTAGGGGCATGAGCCACTACCCGCTCATCTTGCATTAACACACATCCCAGACCCTTTAAAGATGCATCTATATACACTTCATATGGCAATCGTGGATTAGGAATAATCAATATCAGTGCCGTAGTCAATTTCTCCTTTAACTTTTAAAATGCGATCTCGCACTTGTCATCCTAAATGAATGGCTGATCTTTTTGGGTCAACCTAGTCAATGATGAAGCTATCTAGGAGAATCCCTAGATAAATCTTCGATAATATCCAGCCAATCCTAAAAAACTTCATATTTCAATCACGGAACTAGGTCTTTCCCATTTCAACACCGCATCCACTTTATGTGGATCTACCTCAATCCCTTTTGCTGACACAACATGTCTTAAAAATCAGACTAGCCAGAACTCACACTTGCTAAGCTTGGCATAGAGCTTATTATCCTTCAAAATTTGTAGCACAATTCTCAAATACTTCGCATGCTGCTCCTCATTTTCAAAATATATTAGAATGTCGTCAATGAATACCACAACAAACTGATCTAGGTAAGGCCTAAATATGCGGTTCATGTAGTCCATGAAAATCGCAAGCGCATTTGTTAACCCAAATGGCATGACTAGAAACTCATAATGCCCATACCTGGTATGAAAAGACGTCTTGGGCACATCCTCCAAGCGCACTCTTAATTGATGGTATCCTGACCTCAGGTCAATTTTTGAGAAAATCGAAGCTCCCACTAATTGATCTAACAAATCATCAATCCTTAGTAAAGGATATTTGTTCTTCACCGTCACCTTATTCAACTGTCTATAATCAATACAAAGCCATAAGCTACCGTCCTTCTTCTTAACAAAGAGCACAAGTGATCCCCAAGGTGATACACTAGGTTTAATAAATTCTTTTTCAAGTAACTCCTCTATCTACTTCTTTAACTCAGCTAACTCCGTTGGTGACATCCGGTATGGTGCCTTTGAGATTGGTTCAGTTCCTGGCACTAGGTCTATGGTGAACTCTACTTTCCTTTCTGGAGGAAAACCAGACATATCATCCGTAAATACCTTAGGGAATTCATTCACTACCCCAATCTTATCAATACTTCCATCGTAGACCCCATGCACTGAGAAGAAAACCATATAAGCCATACACCCTTATTGCATCAATCTCTCTATTTGTACCACTGATAAGAACTTAGACTCACTAGGAATATTAGCCGGTGTAGTATGTACTAGTAACAAAACTATCTTTCTAGCACAGTCCAAGGTAGCATTATTTGCCATCAACTAATCCATAGCAATAATCACGTCCAAACCCTTCATAAGAATCCAGATCAAATCTAAAGTGGTCGAATGATTTTCAAACCTCACTTCTATATTCAAACATGCTTTACTAGTCATATCAGATGACCTAGATGGTATAGACACTTTAATCACACAAGGCAATTCTTGTAAAGGAAGTCCCAACCCCTCTACACATTCATATGAAATAAATGAATGTGTAGCACCAGAATCAAACAATGCTTCAATTTTCTGCTCACAGATAAAAATAATACTTTTTATCAAATTCGGCGACGCTCTTGCCTCCTCCTGAGATAGTATGTAGACTCATCCTGGAATGGTAAATCTCTGCTCTGCCATCTCCACTCTTCCCTCAGGACATTGTCTTGCTAGATGACCAGATTTCCTACATTTAAAACATGCCCAGCACCTCCCAAGATGTGATCGTGCACATTTAGCACATGGTGGTGGTCGAGCTGTACTCAAGGTTAGGGCAGGCAAATTAAAAGCCTGTCGGGATGCTTGTGGAATATCAAAACTCCTAAATCCACCCCTCTAAAATGTTCCACAAGTCTAGATCCTCTAACAAAGCTCTTCTTATCTGATACTTCAGAACTACTCAAGCTACAACCCGTCTTCTTAAAGACTCCACCCGAAGGGCTTAAGGAGGACGAGAACCTCCCATGACTATCTCATCTCTTTTCTACTTCTACTTTCTGACCCTTTCTTGCTGCAATCGGAGCCGATTACACATGTCAGCGTATGTGGTTACTCCTAGCAGAGCAATTTGTTGTCTATATTCAGGCCTCATCTTTTCCAAAAGCCTCTTGGCCTTCCACTCGCTATCATTTGTGTCATTCAGATAAGTAGAAAACTTTGACAGCTGATTAAACTTTTGAATAAATGCTTCCTCATCAAGATCTCCCTACCAAAATGCATGAAACTCGGCCTCTTTCTCATCTTTAAATGCTGGAGGAAAATGATGCTCAAAGAACATTTCCTTGAATTGTTCCCATATTAGCTGACGTCCATCTATTGGTCATGCAGAATTCTACTAGTGTTTATCATCCTCAACTAAATACACTGTGGCTATGATCACCTTCTGTTTTGTAGAGCATAGTACCACCTCAAAGATGGTCTCAACTCTCTCTATCCATTTCTCCACTTCTTCTTCCTTCATAGTTCCATTAAAGGTTGGAGGGTTAAATCGAGGGAAAGTCCTCCATGCTCGATTAATAGCCATCCCTTGAACATCTCTATCCGCTCTTGTCCCAAACGATCTAGGTCTATTACCAGAACCATGAGATGGTTCTAATATGCTCTCATGAGCTTCCTCTTACCTCCTTTATTCCTCCTCACGACCTCTATTCCGAAGCAGAACATCGTGGTCTTGAATAGTCCTCTGGATATTCCTCATCATATCCCACAATTCCTCTAGAATTGCATCATTACCCTGAGGCCTTTGTTGTTGTTCCACTTGTATCTCTAGTTATACCTCTAGTATAGGCCCGTTATTTTTTAGTAAATTACTGACATTTCGACTACTTCTTCTAACCATTTTCTCCCCTCCTCAGGAAGAAACCAAGTAGAAAAGGAAAATTAGTGGGAAGTAAAGGAAATGAGACAAAGGGAAAGAGTTGTGTACGTAAAGTTGCCAACTAATGAGAATGAATGCAATAGACACATCACCACAACCAGATCTCATAACCTGAGAAACTGATACCAAAATGTAATGTCCACCTTGACATTACCAAAATTCACCACACAATCACAACAAACAATCATAATTATGAGCAAGGATTTGCTCCTAATCTCACATCATCTATAAGGATTAAAACTAATACTCTTTTTAAAAATAATTGAGGAATAATTAGGATCCCATAAAAATCCTTTAAATTGATAGTTTGAGCTCAAACTTAATGATTTTATAGGCATTGGAAGCATGAAAAAGTTTTAGGAAGCAAATCACTTCAAAATAGGGCCAAAAATGTCATTTTTGAGTGTTTTGGTCCGTGTGCCGCGGCTCGTGGTCTGTGCACTGTGGCTTATGGCACAGAATGCCATGTTTTCTCACTATACCATGCACCACGGCTTGCGCGAAATGTGCCGTGGCTCACCTGTCCATGACAGCAATGCTGTCATGATAGCTTTTCTAGACGAACTTCAAACGTGCGCCATTTTCACATCCGATGTCCGATTGGAGTGATTTAAGCGCCCACATAAAGCTTATTCAATAAGCTAACTAATGGTATATTTTGTTATGATACGACACTGTGTGAGAATTTTAGACACTCAGATGTAAAATTCAGTTTTTCAAAGAAATTTTCAACCATCCAAGTACCCAAAACTCATAACTTATACCATTAACCCATTGTGAGGCTTGAACCAAGTTCAATAGACCACAATACACTTGAGTGACCAATCAAACACACAAAATATATCAAACACAAAATTTGGCCACTTAATGGCCATTTTGCCCAATATGGCCAAAATGCACAATTAGCACTAGAAGCACTATTTGGCCTCTATTGCCACATAATACACTACCAATACATTATCACCACTTAGATAAAACATTCCTTGCACTTGTATTAGTATTTTAGCCCATCACCATAAAAATTCTCACATATTCACATCACATACTATATTGGGTTAAAATACACAATAACATAGTATGAAACAAGTGCAACCAATCAAAATGATATGCATTCCTAGTTGGCAACATATAATTTCATATAAAAAGTTTATGTACACCACTCAAACCAAAATCAGGCTTTACAAAGAGTATAACAGATATGCTAGCCCCTACTCGATTCCCTCCTTAGCTCAGTCTCACTGGTGGCACCTGTAAAATGATAATCCATGGGGTGAGATCAAAACTCAGTAACTAAGATAATCTACATTATTGATTAACAAGCCAAGTTATAAACAAGTATTAAAATGAGTAATATAATCACATCATATAATATCACCATAAATTTGCATGCATGATCCTTAACCATCTGGTCCTCCAATACTCCTGACCAAACCAGTAAGCTATTTTACGGAACCAAACCACATGTATGGTCCCTAAGCTCACCATCCATGGTAGGACTACCTGGCCAAGGTATCCTAAACTACTTTCAAACTACTCTTTCCCCCTATTACAAGTAATTGGGTGTCGTTACTCCAATACCGCATCCTACGGATGCTAAGGAGCATAGTCTCTAACTCCGCACCCTTTTGGGTACTAAGGATAATAAGTCTCTAACACCGCACCTATTTTCGGGCACTAAGGAGAGTAAATGCTACACCTGACGTCCCGAGGTGTTAGCAATGCCATATGGACTTAAATCTTCACTATCTCCACTAGGGTGACCTCCTACCCTTTAATATGCCACATTTCACTATATATCTCCACTTGACCATCAATAATCAACTTTCCAAGCAAGTATAACAAAATCTTTCCATTAATTTCAAAAACATAGAATTTTACAAAACCAATAATCCACTTTTTCTAAAATAGATAACCTTTAAAGAATTTATACATATATACTCAACAAATCATAGAAAAGCACTTGAGAATAACTTATACAAGGTAATAAACAATGCAAATTATCTAGTTATCTCAACCCTTTTGTTACTGAAAGGGTTACCCATGGTACTAATTCTCTTCTTATGTCAAGGTAAGTCTTCCCACACCATAATCTACAACAACATATAACAACAAGTACTATATGTTAATTTTAATCAACACAAGCACCATTAGCTAATAATAACCTCCCAATTCTCCTACTTCTCACTCAAATTCTCAATAAATAGACTTGTTAAGATTAGAATTTGTTTACTTCATCCCTTCAAGTCTCCTTTTAATTCTATCACAACATAAAATTCAATATCTCAACTTATCACACTTCAACACCCTATGATCAAGATAAAGCTTGATCCAACTTCAACTAAACAATAAAGTAGCTTCATATTACCACATATCTAAGATAAATAAACCTAAATTAAACCTTTAGAGTCAATAAAAACCTTCAAAACATTGACCCATGGCTCAATCCCATTAGATCAAAATCTCACTCTTCTAAATCCTATGGAAAATGAGATGAAAAGGTAGAGGAGAAGGGTAGGAAACTTACCCAAGAGTTTAAGGCTTATATGATCTTTAAAATCCTTCTAAATTGATATCTTAGCAGTGCCCAAAGTTGCCTCCTTCGTGCTCTAGGTTTTCCACCACCAAATCTGAGTTTTTCTACTGATTCTTGAAAATTTAAGTTGCCTGCTGTACCGTGCATCACAGCACATGCCATGTAAGCTGTGGCTCATGGTACAGCAAGTAACAACTTGATTTTTCTCCCCCCGATGCCTCCCAACTTGATTCGACTTTCATCCTATCTTAATTTAGAGCTAAATATGACCTAAAAATCCAATTAGCCACCCAAAACATAATTAAATAATTTAATCATATTTTTAACTAATTTATCCCTTAATTAATCTATTTTTCTAGATTTGAAGTTTTAGGATGTTACAGGTTGCACTTTCATACTATGTTGTTGTGTATTTTAGCCCAATATAGTATGTGATGTGAATATGTGGGAGTTTTTATGGTGATAGGCTAAAATACTAATACAAGTACAAGGAATGTTTTATCTAAGTGGTGATAATGTATTGGTAGTGTATTATGTGGCAATAGAGGCCAAATAGTGCTTGTAGTGCTAATTGTGCATTTTGGCCATATTGGGCAAAATGGCCATTGAGTGATCAAATTTTATGTTTGATATATTTTGTGTGTTTGATTGGTTACTCAAGTATATTATGGTCTATTGGACTTGGTTCAAGCCTTAGAATGGGTTAATGGTATAAGTTATGAGTTTTGGATACTTGGATGGTTGAAAATTTCTTTGAAAAACTGACTTTTGCATCCGAGTATCTAAAATTTCCATATGGTGTCAGATTGTAATGAAACTTGTACCATTAGTTAGCTTATTGAATAAGCTTTACGTGGGTACTTGAATCACTCCAATCAGACATCAGATGTGAAAATGGCGTGTGTTTGAAGTTCATCCAGAAAAGCTATCATGACAGCATTGCTATTATGGACAAGTGCGCCACGGCACATTTTATGCAAGCCACAGTGCATGGTATAGAGAGAAAACATGGCATTCTATGCCACAAGTTGTGGCGCATGGACCATGAGTGGTGGCGCGTGGACTAAAATACTTAAAAATGACATTTTTAGCCCTATTTTGAAGTAGTTTGCTTCCCAAAACTTTTCCATGCTTCTAATGCCTATATAAATCATTAAGTTTGAGCTTAAACTATCAATTTAAAGGGTTTTTATGGGATCCCAATTATTCCTCAATTATTTTTAAAAAAATTATTAGTTTTAACCCTTATAGATAATGTGAGATTAGGAGCAAATCCTTGCTCTTAATTTTGATTGTTTGTTGTGATTGTGTGGTAAATTTTGGTAATGTCAAGGTAGATATTACAGTAATTAAGTGGTAATGAACCTATAATGGCTAAGTAGAAAAGAATGAATGGCTAGTTATGGCCTTAATTGATAATTAAGTATTTTTGGGTTAATTAAACCAATTGACTAACAATGCCAATTGTGTATAGATTGGCATAATCCATGGGTAGAGTGTGGAAAGAGGCTTGTAGTGAAGCGTTAGTGGTTGTTAAATCTACGGGTAACCTTTCTAGTGATAGAAGGTTGAGGTAACTAAATAACTTTTGTTTGACTATTTATTATAACTGTGTGAAAGTATGCTATTTAGTGTATGAAAATTGTTTTAACTAAGCATGTTTTATGGCATTGTGTGAATGTTACATGAAAAGGGCTTTTGATCAAATGGGCTAGTTAACACATGTGTTTTCATACTTTATATGTGTGTATGTATATGTATATATTATGCATTAAGGATACATGTATGAATATAAATGCTATGATTGGTATGGAAAGCATGATTATAGGGGTGAGAGTTCACCCATGTGGAGATGTAGAGAAAGACTATATGGCATTATTCTCCTTAGTGCCCAATAGGGTGCAATGTTAGAGAATTATATCTCCTTAGTACCTTTTGAGGTGCGGTGTTGGAAATTATTTTCTTAGTACTTATTGAGGTGCAGTGTTGGAGATTTGGACTATGTGGTGTTGGAGTCAACGACACCCATTGTTTGTATTAAAGGAACTATAATCCAGACATGAAATAGAACACCTTTGACCAGGTGATTCTACCACTGAAAGTGAGCTCAAGGTTAATAAGAGTGTATATTAGTCTAAGTCAATCCTATAGTTTCAAGTCGGGGTGATTTGGAGGTTCGGTCGGTAATGATCATGCTATATGCTAAAAAGTGGTAAAAATTGATGAATATGGTGGTAAAGAAGTGAAATGATTTATATAAATGAAATTTAGAGTAAACATATGTTATATGCTATGTTTAATTGTATATTATGCTATACTTTCTTATAGTTGCATGTGATAGTCAATAGTAGAGAGTTATCCTTTTACTAAAATTATTATCTCACATCGTGGTTTCATTTTTACAAGACAAAGTAGTGATCAAGGCACAGGGAAAGGGTTAGGACCAGCAGAGTAGTGTCATGGCCGTGCAGCCTCTGAGTTTTGTGTAATGAACATTACTTTTCTTTATGTTATGTATATAAGTTGCCATAAGGAATTGCATGAATGTTTAAGTTGTGAAGTGTGACTAATTGTAGTGACTTTATGAATCTTAACCTTTATGTGGAAATGTGTGGTGAAAGAATCTTAGCTATATGTGGAAATGTGTGGTGAAATTATTGACAGGGGCTAAGATTTAGTTATAAATATGTTGTGAATATGTAAAGTTGTCATATTGCAGTGAAAATAGCCAAGCGAGCTAGTTTAGGCTAAGCGGTGAAAAGTTTGTGAAGGTCAAAATGGGCTATTGAATAGCCAAATTTTGATATGTGTGTATATATATGATATATTGTGGTCAATTAGGTGTAATAGGTCCTTTTGGACTTGGTTTAAGTCCTAGAATGGTCTAATGAGATTAAAGGATTGATTTGAGTGCTTAGGTGTGTTAATTTTTTTATACAAAGATTTGCACCTGGGTGTCCGAATTTTGATTGGACTATTAGATTGTGTCGAAATCTGTCTCATTAGTTAGCTTTAAAGTTGTATGTGAAAATGACGCATGCCAAAAGTTTGTCATTTAAGCAAAAACTGGTATGTGCGCCACAACACATGGCATATCATACCATGGCACATGGTACAGAGAAGTTTAAGGCATGGCCTGTAATTAGACCTTAATTCTTTATTTTTAAAGTGTGAAATGATTGATATGAATGCATATGATTTATTTCAACAGAATAAGGTTGTGATATGTTACGATTTTGATGGTTTTGTAAAACAAGTCTTAGGTCTAAGTTTTTCAAACAAAGTGATTGATTATGATTTAGTTTATTATGGTGGTGATTGAGTTAATCTTTTCCTATATCTAATGGATATAGGGGAGGGTTATAGATTATGTATAGAAGGTGGAGATGCATTTGAATAAGGGAAATGATAGCATTTAGGTGCTTAATTGCTATAATTGATACTATTAGTCATTGTGGCAATTGACATAAGGTATCAATTTTTTGTACATTTTCATGTGTAGCGTGTGAATAGAGCAAAAGAAGTGCAAGTAAAAGAGTGTAACACGAGTAACCTTCCTTTAGAATAGAAGAGTTGAGGTAACCATATAGTTTGTTATGTTTATTTACTATTATAACTGTGTGAAAGAAAATGTGTAATTATGAATTCAATGTTTTGTAAGTTTTCTATGCATAGCTTTACATTGTAAAAGTAAATTGTGAAATGAATGTTGAATGATTGTTGGTTTCAAATGAATTATATAGATACATACATCTATATATATGGTGCAAAACATAAAGAATTAGTGGTTCATGTGTGAAAAGCATGATCATAGGAGGTGGGAGTTCACTTAGGTATATGTGGTATGTGTGTGTAAAGATGTAAGTAAGTAAACCTATATGGTTGGCCTAGCATATAGGACATCTAGTGTAGCAAATTATATCTGGCTGGAACTATGGAAAATCTAGTGTAGCATAATATTGGGACTATTACCATTGGACATTCGAGTAGTCTAGCAAGTCCCCAGTGCCCATTAGGGTGCGGTGAGAAGTCAATGGCATCCCTATCACATGTGTGAAGGGTGAAACTATAGTTTAGAAGTGGGATAAAATACCTTTAGCTGGGTATTTCTACCATTGAAGGTGCTCTCAGGTCAATATGTGATTGATACATTAGAGCCTATGGTTTCAAGTCGAGGAGCTTTAGTAGATAGTTGATCATGCTAGTAGTTGTGGTTGCGTGAAAATGTTTAAAAGAGGGAAAAACTATGTTTACTACTGTTATATAAACTATTATTTCAGTTTTGTTTACTTATATGTGGTTATATATTAATGAGCATTTAATAAGCTATTTTGGTTACTAAGATTTTGATCTCACCTGTGGTTATTTACAATTTTTAGGTTCTAACATTAATGGTGCTAAAGGAAGGATTTAGGTTGAGATTAGAGATTTCATGTAAAAGCCCATTGTAAAAATTGGTGTAATAAATTTGTGTTATAATGGTTTTGTACTTGAATATAAGTTTCCATATGAACAAATATTTGTTCATAAGCTCATGAATGTGAATATGTGAAATTTTGAGTTTTAGCCCTATTAAATGTATATATGTGTGTTTGAGATGAACTTCAATGCTATGTGCTAGAGATTGATTATAAGTCTATATGGATAGAATGAATGTGTGACAAATGAAAAAGTTGGCCAATAAAATAGCTTTATGTGAAATACTATAGTAATGCCTAAGTGTGTGAAGTACGTAATTGGGCAGCCAAATGTGTGAATGTGTGTGATATTGTGTATATAATTGTTCAATTAGGTGTAAATTGTCCAATTGGATGCGGTCAAGGCCCAAAAAGTGTTCATAGACTTGTGGGTCCAAAGGTGATGCTCATATGGTGAATTATGACTTGAGATGGTCAAAATGCACTTGGGTATCCAATTTTCAAATGAAATATTAGTAGACTGAGTGGAAGATTGAATAGTAATGTGAAAAAGTGTATTACATTAAGTTGGTATCATTTTCTCGAGTTTCAAGATCTAGTTATTGTACTTCTTTGTTGCATTTTTCCTAGTACTTGGAAACTTCTATATCTTTTCATTACACCATTATTATCCTTTTGCTTAACTTTCTTTTCTTTCCATCCTTAGAAGGGGAGAAAATGAGAAGAGGTACTTGAGCTATAAGAGGTACTTAGGCATCGAGACATTCAATAAGGATGAGCCTCAATAAGGAGATATAAGAGATGGTTTGCTAGGGGAATTGAGAGATATGATGATTGATAAAAGAAGGATGGTGTGAGACCATGATATATTGTTAAGGGGTAGATATCATGCAGATGAAAGGGAATGTCTAGACAGATCGATTCTAAAAGAATTGTAACCTCTCCCAATATCCACCAAACATTAGGAAGGGTTAATTCAAATCACCACATGCTCACTGAATCAAACTATATGAAAACTTTTGTTTGAAAAACTTGGGACCCATGACTTGAATTTTTCAAAAACCTAAAACTCCATAAGTGTTATATAGTGAAAGGCTAACGCTTGCACTCACCACATTTATTGCATGCATTTAAAATAAGGATATAAAGTCTAGAAAATAGGGGTGTACTGTAGCATGTACCACATATGCCGTAGTATGTGGCATGGAGACACGGGTTCATATCCTTTATGTCATGAGCCACGTCGTAACACGTCATGCACCATGACGCACAAGCCATTTTCTATTGCTGTCATTTAACAATCTGCAGGATGAACTTTTGACATGTGCCCTTTCCATATACTATGTCTGATCAGAGTGATTCAAGTGCTTATATGAAGCTTATTTCATTAGCTAACTAATGAGATAGATTTGGACACGATCCAATGATCTAATCAAAATTTGGATACTTATATGCAAAAAGCTACTTTTATCAAAATTTTCACACACCCAATCATTAAATCACACCATTTGTCTTGTTAGACCATTCTATGACTTGAACTAAGCTAAAAAGGCCTAATACACCTTATCAAACACAATTTTTGTCATTTAAACACAAAAATCAAGAAATGGCCACTCAACAGCCCAATTTCACAATAATTAACTTTTCACAACATTACTCAAAAACACTAGTTTGATCATATTCTCCATAATTTCACCTCTAATTCACATGTTTCCATATTCTTAACATATTCACAACTAAATCTTAGCCCTTGTTTATCTTTTCATCACATAATCACACATATGGGCTAAGATTTACAAAATCACCAAAAATCTCAATATTTCACAATTATGCACTTGCATGCAAATCTTATGCAACTTCATTTGCACATAATACAAAAGATTTAGGTTCATTACACAAAATCTACATTTACACAACTTTCACAACTTTTAAGCTGGTCTTATCTCTTTCCCTTTACTTAGCTCACTACTATGTCATGTAAAAATGTAACTATGAGAGTAAGATAAATATCTTAGTAATAGGATAACTCACTACTATCAATTATCACATGCAATTATAAGCAAGTATTACATAATAATATAAGTAAACATAACATATAATACAAATTTCATTTCAAATCACCACAGTATAGTATTTTACCACTTCCATAACTCATTTTCACTACATTTCACCATTAATAGTAATAGCATAGTAGTAGCATAATCATTACTAACCGAACCTCCAAATCATCTTGATTTGATACCATAGGCTCATTTTAGAAAAATGTACACTCATTGGGCTTATGCTCACCTTCAGTTGTAGAATCACCTAGCCAAAGGCATTCTATCTCACTTTCAAACTATGGTTTTTTCCTATTACACACAATGGGGTGTCGCTAGTTCCAACACTGTATCATTGATGCTAAGGGGTCTAAATCTCCAACACCGCACCTTAATAGGTACTAAGGAGATAAAATTCTCTAACATTGTATCTTGAAAGGCATCAAGGAGATATAATTCTCCATCACAACACCCTATTGGGTACTAAAGAGAATAATGTCATACAGTCTTTCACTACTCCTCCTTATGGGTGAACTCCCACCCCTATGATCCTACTTTCGTATAACTCACCTCTCTTTCATAAATAAAACTATATATATAAACATATATATACATTCGTAAAGCATACAATTCATAAAATTAATTTGTTAGAATCAATTTCAAGCATTAATACTCATTTAGCAAAACATGATTGCTCTAAAACATTTTTATACATAAATATTTATACTTTCAAACAATTACAATAGATAATTGACTAGAGGAAGTTATTTATTTATCTTAACTCTTTTGTCATAAGAAAGGTTATAATCACCATACTAGCTCTCCAACTCAAGTTACATGCAAAATATACCAATCTACATAATCAATTAATACAACTGACCAAAAGCACTAAATTATTGCTTAAAACCATTTTCAGCCATTCATTCACATCTACTAAGTTACACTAGGTCTACCACTACTTATTTACCATTTTCTATGACTTCTATAGGTTCCAATTCATGCTTTCCTTCATTCTACCTACTTCTCCTTTAGGTTTAGGGTAAATTTAAACATACAGCTTTAAAGCTTTGTCGTTCAATCTTAAACTAGTCATAAAACACTAATTGAAACACTAAAAATATTTTTATTATAGAGGGATAAGAAATAAACTCCTTAAACTTCCCCAATTCCATTTCTCCCTTAATTATTTCAAGAGAAATTACAGTAGAAATAAAGCTCAGGATAGTACAAAGCTTACTCAATAAGTCACTGATCGGAAATTTCTTCCTTAACTTTAGAAATCCATACCCTGGCAGAGCATACCTTCTCTTCACTTTCCTTTTCCTGTTCACCTTAGGTTTCCTTCTATTTTTCCTAATCTCAATTTGAACTTATGAACTCATTTTCTATGCCATGTGCGACGGTGTAAGCAGCTTGTGTCACAGCACGTGGCACAGTGAGAAAATTCTCACTATGCACACACACTTCATTTCAAAATATGGTTCTTCCACCCGTATCTAATCATTTAACATCTGATAGAAAACATTTGTTACCCACTTTTATTTTTCAATTAGGACCATTTTATTAATGATTTATCACCTTCAAGTGCACACATTGCATTAGATTTGAAACTTTGCCTAAGTTTCTACGATCAGTGCACTAGGGGCATTTTGGTCCAAAAAATGAAATTTTGAGAAAATGTACAAGAAAATTTGACAAAGTGCATTTTATGTCCAGTTGATGAATGGTGAAATTATATTTTTAAATTTATTTTAGTTTGGGAGTAATTAAATAAAAAATTTAACACTTTCTTAAGTGTCTTAGTTTGTCCTAGTTTTTGGTTTGCCTTTGTGTGAAAATTTTATATATTTTGTGCAGCCTAAAACTTGGTTAATTTAATAAATTCTCCCTTCTAAATATGAATTTAATTTTGGACATGAATTAGATTTTATTATATCATATGCTATTTAATTGAATTATGTGATTTATGTGACACAGGTGGCATGTGACTTGTGCATCAATTGGGCAATTGAGGTCAACACTCCTTGAGGTCAATGGCTGATGGTTTGCACGTGAATTATGATTATTTTGAGGGATTAAATCAGCTAAAATGATGTGGATGACACATGGGAAATTAGGCACACATTGGAATCATCTACAAACCAATAGGAAGTTGCCACCTTGCAAGTGTGACAAGGCTCCCATTTACATTTACATTTCTTTTTTCCTTATTTTAATTAAGCTTCAGCTGATGGGAGACACCAAGGAGCACGCCATTTTAAGCCCCAAATGGGATCCAACACATATCTCATTCATCTTCCACATTCTCTCTCTCTGTTCATAGTGTTCTTCATTTTCTCTCTTTTGTTCTTCATTTTCCAGCACCCTAGCCTCCATTTTCAGCCACCAAACCTCCACAAAACTCATACCATTCTTCTCCTCTCTTCATTTTCGTTCCATCCCTTCCATTTTCACAAGGATTGAAGCTCATTTCCATCATTCAAGAGTTATGGAGTTTGGCCTTCACAAGCAATCACTAGGGTTCTTGAAGATGAAGATTGGCTAAGTTTCTTTGTGGAATCCTAGAGAGATGAAGATGGAGGATGAGTCTTGAGCTTCAAATTGGCTAAGTTCTTTTGTTTCCTATCCTCTTCTCTTTTTACTAGATGGTTAGATTTCTTAATATAGGGTTTAATCATCTTAGCTTATAAATTCTAATTTGAATTTGATGTTGATGTAAAGAGAGAGGATTGTTTCATTTTATTTCTCCCTTGGACAGCCATGACTGAATTTTGCCACTCTTTGTTTGGCACATAATCTTGTGTTTTTCAATTAGTGAATTTCTTGTGTTAATATTGCATAATCTTGTGGTGCTAATGCTTGTGTTGTTGAGTAGCTTGACATAATCTTGTGGTTGCTCAATTAATGTGTTTGACCATGGCAGTTGAGAGAGGATTTTGAGTGAATCACTTGGCTAATGTCTTCACCAATTGGTTAATTGAACTAGGGACTTTAATCTAAGACCTAGGGAGGTTAGCTAATTAGGTTAATTGGCTTAGGATAATTTTCTTAAGTCATGACAACTTTAGTCAAGAGGAAAGGGAAGCTAAACTTAGCCTAATCATGAGAAGATAATGAGTCCAAAATCAACTAATCTCTAGGGTTCCATTATTGTGAAAAGAGAAGTTTATTTCACTCACTTTCACTAGCATTTTAATTACTTGCATATTAGGTAATTAGCTAGGTAACTAAATTCCTACAAACTTTGGTTGATTTATTTTACTAGATAACTTTCAATTTGACTTAAAACCATTCCTTGGGAGATGACCTAGGGTTGGCCCTATATTGCATTAGGGTTAGCTTTAGTGTAATTTTGAGGATAAGCGACTAATTTCCTATCAACATCCCAAGGAGCCAAAATATCAATTTACCATTTAAAACTCCAATCATTTCTTAATTACCAATTTGCTCTCAATATGCAACTAATTCTAGGATTAAGGAATCAAGATGTTACAATAAGCTCATAATATACTTAAGCTATCTCAAACTTCAAGTAGTAGGTAAGTAGTTAGGGTTAATATAGATCCATTGATAGACCGACCCTAGAAGACTTTTGTGACATGCAGTTTACCAGTATTTGATAGCAACATGAAAGATGGTTAGGTCGAACAGTGGGTTAAGCGCCCTAAGACTATTTTTGAGATGGTGACTTGTATGTCAAAATAAAAGATGATTTTGGCTACTGTACAACTATTTGGAACAGTTAAGAGGTGGTGGGATTCAGTGAGATCTATTGGTGGTACGAGGTTGGCATGAGAAGATTTCAAGAAAGTATTTTTTGACTACTACTTTCTCGTTTCCTTTCATACAAAGGAGGAGGAATTCTAATTGTTTAGGCAAGAAGATATGGATGAGGAAGAGTTGATTAGGAGGTTCAACAATTTATTAGCCTATTCCATGTACCTATAGCACCATAATGATACTACGTGGAAGTCAGAAAGGTTATTATTAGATTATCGACAACAAATTGCTTTACTAGATGTGACCACTTATGAAGAGATGTGTCACAATTTAAGAATGACTGCCAGGAGAGGTAGGGAATCTGTGGTTGAAAGGAAGAGAGATACTATGGGAAGGTTCATATCTTCTCTATATCATACAGGCAGTGTTTCAAAGAAGTCTGTCTATAGCTGAACCAGTTTTAGAGCTTCAGGAAAGAGGAGTTTTACTAAAAGGTCTCAAACCTGGTCAGTTTAATGGGGTTTGTTGCAGTGAGTGCTAGAGTTAGAATTTGGACTTTGCAACCCTCAAGGCAAGCCTCTAATGTACTAGCTCCTACTATGAGTGCGGGTAGATCACCTTAGTGCCACACATGTGTTAGATATGGAAACACACTCAAGCGGGGGTGAATAAGGAATTTTTAGTTCTTTTAAAACATTTTTCAGCAAAATTGTGTTTAAAGGAAAGTTTAGTCAAATATGAGTTCTAAACTTTATATGTAGGAATGCTAAAATTATTTTTGCAAGCACAATATGTGTAAAATCAATTTCTAAGTAGATGTCTAAGTAAGAGCATGTAAATATATCAAATTCAATTTTGTATATCAAAACATAGAATAAACTAAGGTTGCTATAAATTGAAAGAGATAAGAGAAGGGAGGTTGCAAACAATGATTTATCCTGGTTCAACTACACCATTTGAGCCTACATCTAGTCCTTAAGCAACTACTCAAGATTTTTCTACTATAACACACGCTTAGGTGGGTGTTTGCTACCTCAGTACAACCACAAGTTTAGTTTGGGCACTTGTGAGCTTTTATAACAACTCATTTTACTAGTGAGCTTGTTTTTTCAAGAAAACAACCTCTCTTGATTACAAGGGAGATCTATTCCTCACCTTTATAATGATTTTGAGTATGTAAATTACTCAATTGAAACTCTCTAAAAGAGAAATGATAAGTACAATGAAGCTCTAATACTCAAATAATGAAGATATAGATGATATTGGCTTAAGAACAATGATTTTCATATAATAACAGTAATATGAGCATGATTTGCATAGCTTGATAATTTTTAAGGTTAATCTCTTATTAAGATAAGTTTAAAATGTTATATTTATAGCCTATAAAGTGAAATGGGTGTTGGAGACATAATATGAATGCTTACATTCGTTGCACAGTGATTATAGCCATTGGTGACATTTCTCATGTAGAACAAAACTCATTCATGCATGAAATGGACATTTCACAAGCACAGGTGACAAATCTTGCTAAAATAGTATAAATCACACTTGAAATGTCATATGGTATTGCACATGTGACAAATCACACATGGATAGGAAGTGATTCACACTTGATTTGGACCATAAAATCTATTGAGCACTATAGCAAAAAATATGATTTTTAAACTCACATATCTAAACTAGTTAATGCACCAACAGTTTAGAAATAGGGGACGGTGGCATTCTCATAACTAAAAAAGAAGTTAGGATGATTTCTAAACTGGTTAAGAATGGAACTGGTTTAGAAATTGACATCTAAACTGGTTATAACATGGAACCAGTTTAGATATAGATTTATATTTTAAAATTTTTATTTTCCTAAGAGATATAAATTGATTATAAATATTAATCGATTTAGATAATTATTTACAATTTTAAAAATAATTTTAAAAGATATCTAAAGTGGTTATGCTTTGTAACTTGTTTAGATATTCTTGAAATTTTAAAAACATTCGTCTACTGTTGCTAAAGGATAGGTTCACAAGTTCTTTGTCCATTTCCTATGCTTCACACAGTCAACTTCTTCTCCCTGATTTTTTGCATGGTATAGATTTTCTCCTATAATTGTTCTCCATCAAATTCTTCCTCCTTGTGCCAGCTGAGAACTTGCCATTTTTGAGCATAGGTGTTGGGATTATTCTCCCTCATTGTATTGCTGCCTTCTCCCTCCTTTATTCTTGTTACTGTGAAGGAGTGCATCAAATCTTCTTCTCCTTTTTCTTCTTAGTACAGTGCCACATATATGTTTTCTTCTTCTTCTTTGCTCACGTCATTACTGGTTCGGGTGAGGAACTTTGAATATGTTTTTTTTTATTAATTCCATGAGTGTGTCTGCATGTGTTGTAATGGTTGAGGTTGTGGAATTTTCTTGCTTTATGCTTTTGATAGGGGACACAGAAGCAGAATCGTGCTAGTTTAGGTACAGAACCTTGAAACACAACAAAAACACAAGAACAAAAAGAAAGAGATGAAATTTATGACGAAAATAAAGAAAGATATGAAATAAACAATGAGATAATGATCAAGGAGAAGATCCTCTAGAGCACCTGCCTCTAGGAACCTCAACCTTCGAAGACACCACAAGAGTTGATCACGATCTTGATCACGTCTGTTTCTCACACGGGATGCCACCACAATGCACTAAGGCTCACAAGAGTTATAAATTCTAAAATGAATAATTTCATTCAACTTCTCTTCCGTTTACAAGAGGGAGCATGCCTAATATATCTAGGCTCATAGAGAAAACTATTTCCTAAAATTAAAACCTTAATTTCCTAATACTAAAAGGAGAAAGAAAATAATATAAAATAATGAAAAAATATTCAACCACATAATTTAGGAGATGTGATCCTAAAATTATGGGATTACAAAACTTATAATTAATCCTAATTTTTGACTAGACTCAAAATAGGAAACTAAGACTAGTCTTGCTCTTTAAGAAAAAGAGTCAAGTCAATGGACCACTAAAATAGGAAACAATTAAGGAGACAATCAAGGAATCATAAAAGATTTAAAATCATACCACCTTTGATTTCTTCACTAGGGTTTCTTGCTTGCAGGAGGCTCCACTTGTAGTCTTCCTTGCATTGGGCTAAGATTTGCATCTATTGGGCTTGACTCTTTATAGATTTAGATCTTAAGCACATTATACACGTATAGATGCTCTCCTTTAGGCTAGAGAGGAGTACCCTAATGCTCTCCAAGCTCTTGGACTTTTTGCACAAGACTAATCAAGGCTTGCTTCATGTTCGGGCTCTCATCATTGGACCTCCAATATATTGTAAAGGGTCTTTAGGCACATTGGATTGAAAGTATTAGGCTCTTTACTCCTTGCCTTGAGCTCCTTTCACGCCACCATGCTCATGATTACCATCCTTAAGTTTCGTTGTCATTAATGCCATATCCTCCATGCCATGGGGTCCATCATTCCTTCCCAGTTGGAAAGGATTCATCCTTGAATCTACAGAATCATATAAAGATAGATTAGAAACATTAAAATATTGTAAGCATTATCATTAATTCTTTCCAAAATTTAGAAAGTTCTATATCGTTGAGCTTGAAGTTTGGACTTCCTTTGATTAGGAAATCTCACTTTCCTTAAATATAACCAAACCCAATCTCTAGGCTCAAAGATCACACGTCTCCTGCCTTTATTAGCTTGCTGGGCATATTGCTCATTCTTTCACACTATATTTGCTTTAACCTTAGCATGTAAGTCCTACACAAACTTAACTTTAAGGTTATTCATATGATCAGTCAAAGATTTACTATAAATTAGAATATCATCAAAGTAAACCACAACAAACTTGCCCATAAACTTTCTAAAAACATGATTCATTAATGCCATAAAAGTACTAGGAGCATTGGTCAAACCAAAAGGCATAACTAACCATTTATATAACCCAAATTTAGTTTTAAAGGTAGTTTTCCATTCATCACCTCTTTCATACAAATTAGATGATAACCACTTCTAAGATTAATTTTAGAAAAGATAGAAGAACCATGCAACTCATCAAGCATATTATCAAGCCTAAGGATAGGGTAATGAAACTTTACAGTGATTTTGTTGATTGCTCTATAATCAACACACATCCTCTAAGATCCGTCTTTTTTGGGCACCAAGATAACAAGGACATCACAAGGGCTAAGGCTCTCACGCACAAAGCCTTTCATCATTAATTCCTCTACTTGGCAGTGGATCTCCTTAGTCTCTTTAGGGTTACCCTATAAGCAGGCTTGTTTGGAATAGCAGCTTCGAACAAGAAATCTATCCTATGCTTAATTCCTCTTAAGGGAGGAAGTTTATCAAGAATCTCATCATGGAATAGATCTCCATAATCCTGCAATAAAGAGACAACACTAGAAGGCAAAATAGGGTCAAGAATGTCAGTAGAAAAATAAATATTCTTGGGAATTACAATAAGAGCTTGCTCATTCCTCAATGCCTCTTGAATCTCACTTTTCCCACACAATAATATTTTATTTTCACTATTTTCCTTCACTCCTACCATTCTTTTTTTTCTTCTCTCACTTTCTCACCACTCTTTTTCCTCTCTTTTGATTGATTTTCAAGTAAAATAATACTCTCTTTCTTTTCTCTCTCACTCATGCCACAATCAAGGAGATCTTTCCTTTTCTTATAATCTTGAGCAATCTTTAGTTGATCTTCATAGGCTTGGATGGGCCTAAGAGGATTTAATACAACAGTCTTGCCTTTAAAAGGCACCTTATAACAATTTCTAAAACCATCATGAGTAGCCTTACTATCAAACTGCCAAGGCCTACCTAATAATAAGTATCCAGCAAGCAAGGGGCTACATCACATGATACATCACAAGTATAAATCCCAATAGAAAAAGCAATCAATACTTGCTTAGAAACCCTAATTTCAGCACAATCATTCAACCATTGCAATTTATAGGGCTTAGGGTGTGGAATTAAAGGTAGAGATAATTTATCTATAAGTAAAGTGCTAGCTACATTAGTGTAACTACCACCATCAATTACATGCTACATACTTTCTCTTTGATGAAGCATATAGTGTGAAAATTATGCTCATGTTGCTCATGTTCATCATCCTCCTTTGGTTGAATATTGAGAGCTCTTCTTGCCACCAAGATAGTGTCAACCACACCATTACATTCAAGCTCATCATTTGATTCATGGGAGGTAGAATCATCATCAACATTATCAACATCACTTTGATGCACACTATCATAGCCACCATCATCTCTCAAGATCATAGCTCTTTTATTACTACAGTCTCTCGCCATATGGCCCACACCATGGCATTTGAAACACTTAATAGGAGAAGTGTTAGATGAATAAGAAGAAGGTTTAAGGTTAGAAGTTTTACCATCATACTTGAGCTTCATTTCTTCCTTGGCCTTAGATGTATCTTTGGCATTAGAATCCTTTCATTTGGATGTTACCTTGGAGTCTTTCTAAAAGGACTTGGATCGTTTGTTCTTATTTCTTAACTCCAACTTTATAGCTTTATGTATGGGCTCTTCCTTGTCTACAAAAGTATACAAGTCAAGCTTATCTCTCAACTCTAGCCTCAAGCCATCGATAATTCTTGACATTGCTTCACGTTCATTTTCTTGAATATTTGTACAAAACTTTAAGATATTCAACTTGTGCACATACTCCTCCACAATCATAGATCCTTGAGAAAACATCTTTAATTTTCTATTCAGCTCTGTGTAGTAGTAACTAGGGACATAAACCTTTCTCAAGTATCTTTTAAGCTTCTCCAACATTTTAATGGGCTTTTTTTCAAGTTGGCTTCTTTTGTACTGTAAATCTTGCTACCAATAAACAACATAGTCAGTGAAATTCAAAGAAGCAGTTTTTACCTTCCTTGACTCAGACAAATCAAGAGTCATAAAGATTTAGTCCATCTTCATTTCCTAATCAAGGTATTTTTCTGGATTATTACTACCTTTGAATGAATAATACTTTACTTTTTGGTCTGGTAAGTCAACATTACGCTTTGAGGATTTTTTTCCCTTAGGAGAAGGGAGCTTTTCATACTCCTCATCATCGCTGGGGGTCTCATGCTTCTTTCCTTTAGAAGAGGAAGTCTTTAGCTTATCTTTATCCTCCTTATGGAACCTATGATATAGTTCCTAGCGAAACTGCTGTAATTGTGTTTTGATAAGTTCTAAAACAGAGTTCATATCAATAGTAGAGAATTCATCCTTGTTATTCATGTTCACAGAAGCATTAGAAACCATATAAGATAAAAATGGATCCTCACACACACAAACTCACATGTTTACTCTCAAGATAAATAAAGTTACTCGTATTTAAAAAAAATAATGGCTTTTTTTTTGTAATGATAAAAAACACACTTGCCTTTTACCACTCACTAAGCTTGTGGATAAAATCCAATGGTGAAACCAAACACAAATCAAGAAACTAAGAAACAACCAAGTGAATATCTTATAAATTAAGGAAACTAGAAAACAAGCACAAGATGAAAAGAGGATATATATATATATATATATTTTGTTGCAATTTTGAAACAAATAGGAAAGCAAAATTTTTAAATAAAATCAAGCTTGCAAAAGGAAAAACCACACATGACAAATAAAAATAGGAAAGAAAGAAATGGAAGTCAAAGAGTCAAATACTCAAAGACAAATATAGGAAGCTAAATAGAATAGGAAAGTAGCAAAAATAACAAAATAGAAGAGTAGAAAATTTAAAAAATGCTACCAAAAATTATAAATAAGAAAATGACCAAAGTAGAAGACTTTCTTACCACCTAAGTTGACTTTTCTCTTTAGGTAACCTCTTAGTGACTTTGGGTTCAAGAATAGACTTTCTCTACAGTCATAACTCACAGCAATATATTTTCTTGTAATTTTTTTTGAATTTTTGGATTTTTTTCAACACACTAATACTTTTTTTTTTGCCATTTTTTTGCACAAATTTCTAGGTATTTTTTCTTTCTTTTTTTGAGAACGCTACTAAAATGAAAACTCACATAAGATAAAAAAGTCACAAAGATGAAGAAGAGAAAAACCAAAAATAGAAGTAGATGGGGTAGATAAGAGATGATCACAAAAAGAAATAACTCAAGATGAAAAAGAAGAAGAAAGGACAAGAATTTGAATCAAAACTAGCAACTAAAGCTCTGATGCCAATCTGATAGGCGACACAAAAGCAGAATCATGCTAGTTTAGGGACAAAACCTTGAAACACAACAAAAACACAAGAACAAAAAGAAAGGGATGAAATTTATGACAAAAATAAAGAAAGATATGAAATAAACAATGGGATAATGATTAAGGAGAAAATCTTCTAGAGCACTTGCCTCTAAGAACCTCAACCTTCGAAGACACCACAAGAGTTGATCATGCTCTTGATCATATCTATTTCTCACACGGGATGCCACCACAAAGCACTAAGGCTCACAAGAGTTATAAAGTCTAAAATGAATAATTTCATTCAACTTCTCTTCTGTTTACAAGAGGGAGCATGCCTAATATATATAGGCTCATAGAGAAGACTATTTCCTAAAATTAAAACCCTAATTTCCTAATACTAAAATCCCTTATAATTAATCCTAATCTTTGACTAGACTCAAAATAAAAAACTAAGACTAGTCTTGCTCCTAAAGAAAAAGAGTCAAGTCAACGGACCACTAAAATAGGAAACAATTAAGGAGACAACCAAGGGATCATAAAAGATTTAAAATCACACCATCCTTCATTTTTTCATTAGGGTTTCATGCTTCCTTGCTTGCAGGAGGCTCCACTTGTAGTCTTCCTTGCATTGGGCTAAGATTTGCATCTATTGGGCTTGACTCTTTATAGATTTAGATCTTAAGCACATTATACACGTATAGATGCTCTCCTTTGGGCTAGAGAGGAGTACCCCAATGCTCTCCAAGCTCTTGGACTTCTTGTACAAGACTAATCAAGGCTTGCTTCATGGCTTTAGTTCGGGCTCTCATCATTGGACCTCTAATATGTTGTAAAGGGTCTTTAGGCACATTGGATTGAAAGTATTAGGCTCCTTGCTCCTTGCCTTGGGCTCCTTTCATACCACCATACTCATGATTACCATCCTCAAGTTTTGTTGTCATTAATGCCATATCCTCCATGCCATGGGGTCCATCAGCTTCCATGTATATTCAAGTGTGAAAGGAAAATTAATTTAAGTTTACTTTTTTAGTATAAAGAACAAAGTAATGATGGTTAGGATATTTTGAATTATTGGGATTTATTATATTGTGTCAATATTGGTGTAAATTATAAGGAGAATGGAAGAGAAGAAATTTGATTTGAGTTTAATAATTATTGCAAGAAAGGTGTTCGATGGAATGCATATTAAGAGAATTTGGCATGTGATGGCAAGATATGTGTAAAGATTATATTGTTATTAATTAATAATTATTAGAATACAATATTCTTTAATAGAAGTTAAGAAGTTTAATTGGTTCCAATATGGATATAGAAAAACCTTAAAAAAGGAATTCAAGATGAAAAGAACTTGGTCTTATGACCTAAACATTATACATAAAATGTGTTTGATAGGTATGTCATTATCATTGATTAAACAATCATGAAAGGCATTTTTTCTTTATAATGAAGGTTAACATAGAAATTATAGGTTTCTGGAAAATATATTTGTATTAGTAATTCAAAAATCAAATTACTATTTATGCATTCAACCTTGGGATATTTTTGGGAATTATTGTGAATTAAATTTTTATGATTGCATGACTGATTTATTTTCTATATGCTGGTGGAGTGCTGGTAGAGGAGGCCCGAGGCCATTAGACATTGCATGCGACTTTGTTTTGCTTAAATAGTATTATTTTCTCCTTGTAGTATTTTTAAGAGTCTAACTTTTGGGGAGACTCTGCCCAAAATTTTTTAAAACTTACTATTTGGCTTGAAGTTTGTGTTTAGATTATTAGCTTAGGTTATGGATTTTTTTTTAGCTAGAATTTGATTTGTTAGTATTTTTAATTGTAAAATTATTGGGGAGTCAAACTTTTAGGGAGACTCTGCTAATTTTTTTAAAAAATTATTATTTGTCTGGAAGTTTGTATTTGGATTGTTAGCTTAGGTTAGGCATTGTTGTTGGCTAGAATATGATTCATTAAACTATGCTATTGTATTTTCAATTGTAAAATCATTGAGAAGTTCAACTTTTAGGGGAGATTCTGCCGAAATTTTTTTAAAGCTTATTATTGAAGAGAATTGGGAGGTTGATTATATTAAATTTAAAATCCCTATTTTCAAATGCAAGTGGGTTGATGTCAAAAATGATATTCCAAATGATAGGTTGGGATTTACATTAGTCAATCTGAATACTTTAGTTTTAGTGATGAACCTTTTATTATGGCAGAACAAGCAAAACAATTGTTTTATGTCATAGATCCAAGAAATAAAGATGGTCAATGGCTCTCGAAGGAAAAAGAGATGTTAATATTGATAAGAATGATGGTTTAAATTTTAATACTTCCCAAACTCCTTGTTTCTCAAGAGGCCTACCTATAATGAATGTAGAAGATGAAGTGGATGATGAACATGGCACAAGAGATGATCACCGTAAAGGGGTATAGGAGAATATCACTATTTAAACTATCTTAAAAGTTATTTATTTATTTATCATTGTGTTTGATTTATTAAATTAGTTATTTATTGTATTATTTATTTTAGAACATGTATGATTTAGTAAATTAGTTATTTCTTGTGTTTGATTCATATTAGAACATGCTTTTATTAGCGATATCACCCATGAATTTCATTTATTGTCTAAATAGGATCATGGAGGATCAAAGCGTTAACCAGGGCCAGCCCGACCCTTCTACTCCGATTGTATCTATACTGATGACTAGAGCATCCCTCTAATGGGAGACTAGAGCATTCCTAGCAACCAATCTACACGAATAAGCAGACCTAGAAGTGGTATATGATTAAGTGGTTTTAAGTCATAGTAGAGGTGAAAAGATTCTGATTTAATTTGATAACAATTACAAGCCAATTGGGACTGATGCGCACAAGTATATCAGTTTTACAGCCCTCCAGGCTTATAGCAAGCCAAGTATATTAGCATCCACATAGGATGATGTCCCAGAATGTGTGAAAAAATAGATTTAGGAAGCCATCAATGTATAAAAAGCACACTTTCATCTCTTGTTTTCACCAATTATTACTACTATGTCACTAACAATTCTCATAGCATGTATTATAGGTCATCTACGAAGTCCCTACTAGTATAGACCTTAAACATAGTTGATTAGCTAGGCTTGTGAGCATTGGAGGGGTTTCAAGACATTACTAGCTCACAAATATGTGCATGTCGAGGTGTTAGAAGGACAAGCTTGGCCTGATCCTTGCACCTAACATACATTTTTGGATACAGATACTTTTGAAGAATTCTTTAGGCTTTGGACTACGCTAGAGGCTTTAGTGAGTAGGTTTATTTTAATTTATTTTCTGTTAGTTCATTCAATTTACATGTGTTTTGTTAATTTTAATTTGCAGGAAAGAGGAAGGGCAGAAGAGATTGGGAGGATGAATAATTGTCCCTAAACAATGTCTTGTGGGGATTATGCTTTAGCTAATAAAGTTTAGATGAAGGCCGAGAGGATGAAAAGAGTAGAAGAAGCTTGATCTAATCCTTCTATTCTACTATCTCCACCATCTCTAGTACGTCGTGATAAGAGATAGATCCACACTCACTAAAAGAAGGATGGTTCCTTTTCAAGTGAGTATGCTCATGACATTACTGCCAAATTTGTTAGTATAACAATTTCCCTCTGTGTATTTTTTTAAACATAAAACATTACTAATTGTTTGTTTTTATTATTTGTATGTTACATAACAAGCTTAAACAAAAACAATCTGAAGGATCATTCATTCTAAAGGGAAGGAATGACATCCTAACTATTGCTATAAGGAAACTAGAGCATCCTGGACGTGTTAGGGGAGTCAAATCAAGGGTGAGCATAAGAGATGTATTTGGATCACCTTGTTAATGCCATCCTTCAGGACTTGTGATAAGGGAGGAGATGACTATGATGTTAGCTCAACCAAGAGCATAGGTAAGAGTAGAGATTGAGATTAACCTCAAAGCTAAATTGCAAAAGATGAAGGAGGAAATATTAATGATGATGAGCACACAGAAGGAGTTGACTCCTGCTTGTCATCTAAGCACTAAAGGAAGTAACATCGTTCCACTTCCTTCAGAGGAAGACCTAGCTCCTAAGCTTGAGCTATGCTTCTTATATGTGGAGGATCCAAAAAAAAACACTTAGTAGCATGTGGTCACATCCATGAGGTTAAAATGCCACTTCTAGAAAGTCAAAGAAGATGATGTCAAGGTCACCATTGAATAGATCCAAATTGATGATGCTCATGTCCTATTCCCCACTGATGAGATCAAGACAGTAAAAAATACCAAGGGAACTTTTACCTTATAGCTAAAGAGACTTGTTAGGATGCCTTAAGATCCTGTAATAAAATTAATTAATTGTCATGCATTCCTTAAATTTAAGCACGTTTTACTAACTTTTTTAATTTAATAGAAGACCCTATCTTTTGATAAAGTGGGTTGAAAGACACAGTTGCACGAGCTGAGTCTACATGACCAATCTATCCTATTAGCATATATTAGATTATTTCCTCCCAAAGTTTTTAAAGCATTTCCTGATCTTGTTGGCATTAACAACTACTAAGTTTTTATTGAGAATGAGGATCTAGGTTAGATTCTCATTGATGGTAACCAAACTATGACAAACATTCAAATTGGAATGATGTGAGTATCTTATTGTAAGTGTAAATTTAGATGAAATTAAAAACTTGAGCTCTTAGAACTAACTTGTTTGCATTATCGTAGGTTTTTGCATCAAATGTTGGTTTCCTCGAGCAAAGACAAACAATATTATTTGCCCTTGTTACACTAATGATAAGGAGACCACCAAAGAGACAAAAGAGGAATACATGAATTAGAAGCTCAGTGAAGCCGGCAAGGAATATTACTTTTCCTTGTTTTGCCATATATAAGTAAACATGTTTGAATTTTTTTGTAATAGTAATGAATATTTGTTTAAATCACTTCATTTTTTTTTCACAGTACACATTGGCAATTCATAGTGTTTTCGATAAAGAGCAATTCTATCCTCTTTTTATATTCTCTACATTGTAAACTCAATCCAAGAATGAAGAAGTCTTGCAAACAGTAAGTGTATTTCTGTAATACATTATTCTATGTCATTAAGTTACTAACTATATGATGTTGGTGAAAGAGCTACGAGGATTGACCAGCAAGTCCAATTGGGCAAGGCCCCACATAATGTTAAGGATCCTACATAGATAACACCAAAGGTAATTAATATTTGTCACTATAATTTTTTTAGTAGAGCTTTCTTTGAATTTAATTTTGATAATGTTTTGTTATTCTCTAGAGCCGCCATCAACCCCTTATTAACTTGTGTGGCTTTTTGTGTTGAGATACATGTATAACATCATCATGGCTAGCTTAACAGAGTTTACTGAAGAGGTAAATCTAATTTTAGAGGTCTAATATATCTTTTGTTTACTTAGGATTGCTAACTTAAATTCCTTGTCCTTGATTTTTTTAGATGTTCAATGATTCATCTCCATTTCCACAATAAGAGATCCAATAAATTAGAAGATACTGGGGACTATTCATGTTAGAGCTTCACAACAATAATCCACTGAACAAGTGAGTTTAGGATAGGTGTAGTTGAACTAGGAAAAATTATTGAACTTATTTGGATATTGAATATTAAATGAAATTGTAAATATTTTAAAAGTAATTTGACTGAATTGAATTGTATCTTAACTAGGTAGATGTATATATTACTTTTAATTTATAGATTTGCATCCTATCATGGCTAGTGTAGGTCAAAAACCAAATTGATTTTTTTAATAAAACAATGTTTCTAAACTGGTTATGACCATAACCGATTTAGATACCATCAATATCTAAACCAATTATGACCACAACCAATTTAGATTTGAATAACATCTAAACTAGTTGTAGTAACATCCTAAATTTCATAATCCTAAGTTTAGAAGTTAATTGAGGATGAAGTGGAAATTAAAGTGGGATTAGAGATTTAGATGATTAATTGGTATTTTGACTTGTTTGTGTGTTGTATGAACATATATGGGTGATAGGAGTGCATTTCAAGCTGAAGCAAGTACGCGTTGTGAGAATGAATCTCATTGTGCCACATGCTATGGCTTGTGCTGTATGCATCACAGTGCATGGACTAGAAATTCACTTCATAAGTTGTGAATTTTTAGAAATTTCAGAAGAGAGAATTTGAGAAACACAAGAAACAGAGAGAGGAGAAGGGCTAAGAAGATAGATTAAGTCATTTTGGAGTGGTGAAAAGAGATTCAGATTGGTAACTTGCTAGGTAAGTTACATATAACTCTTATCTTCCATTCTACACAAATTTCTCTGAAAATGAGTTATAGGGAAATTGAATCGATGGAATTTGAGGGGTTTGATTCTTATCTAATAGTAATAAAAAAGTTTTTGGAAGTTAAATTAGAGCTTTGTAACTGGTTTAGAGCTGAACTATAGAGCTTTGAACTGAAGGCTCAATTTTAGCCTTTAGAGAGAGAAAGTTATGGCAAAATCTATCTTGGGTGAAATAAGATCGGTTGAGGTGATATAAAGTAGTAATTAGGTAGTTATGGATTTAGAATAAATAAATGAAAAAGAGTTTACAGATGAATATAGCCCTAAATAGTAAAAATAAGTTTTTGGTCAAAATGGACCAATTGACTAAAATGTGCCAAATATGTTCAGATTGGCATATTAGACGAGTGAGTAAAGAAAGGAAGCTTGAGATAAGTTTTTGCGATAATGGAAACCCACGGGTAACCTTTCTAGTGATAAAAAGGTTGAGGTAACCGAATAACTTCCTTTGTTTGACTGTTTATTGTAACTGTATGTTAGTATGCTATGTAATGCATAAACTGGTTTTGAATTGAGCATGTTTTGTGGCATTGAGTGATTGTGTGTGTAACATGACTTTTGGTCGAAATTAGCATTGAAATTGTGGTTTGTAATGTAAAGTTATATATATATGTTATGTATAAGAAAAAGTAAATTGTGAAAAGGGAATCTTAAATGGTTCGAGAAAGCATGATCTGAATGGTGGGACTTCACCCGAGTATAAGAGATGATAAAGACCATATGGCAAGGTTTCCTTGGTACTCTATTAGGGTGCGGTGTTGGAAACAATTCTCCTTAGTACCTTAAAAAGTGCGGTGTTGGAGAAGATCTCCTGAGTGCCTATTAAGGTACTGTGTTGGAGATAAGAGACTCCTTAGTATCTTTGTGATACAGGTTGGAGTCAACGATGCCCTATTATGTGTATTAGGGGAAAACTATAGTCCGCATTATGTGTTAGAATATCTTTGGTCAAGTGATTCTACCATTCCAGGTGAGCTTAAGGCTAATGAAAGTATACATTAGTCTAAGATGAGCCTATAGTTTCGTGTCAGAGTGATTTGGTGGTTTGGTTGGTAGAGATCATGCTAGTATTTTATGTAATATGATGAAATATCTTAAGATAACATGGAATCCTTTGGGATTGATGAAAAGATGAAAAAAATGATATGTGATATGTGATAAAAATACTACTTAATGAGGTTTTTAATGGTATACTATGTTTACTTTCATATTATTGCATTAGGAGTGAGTTATTTTGTTACTGAGATTTTTATCTCACCCTCATGGTTACATGTTTACAGGATCAGAAAGTGATCAAGCTAAGGGAAGAAAGTCTAGACCGGCTTAAGTTGAGAAGCCGTGTACTCTAAGGTTATATAATGAACTGAACTGAAACATTGTATATATAAGTATATATGAGTTGCCATAGGTTGCATGCATGTATTAAAATGAGTTTTTGTGAAATCAAGCCTGATTATGTGTATATGTGTTGTTTGATACAAAAGGGGCTTTGATTTAAGTTTGTTTGCATTGCAATGTTTATATGATGGTGAATCTTAAGCCAAAGGACAAATTATGAGAAAATAAGTAATTTGGGGGCTAAGATTGTATAGTGATTATGATTGGTGAATCTTAAGCCAAGGGATAAATTATGATGAAATGAGTAATTTGGGGGCTAAGATTGTATTGTGGATATGATTGTATATGTATGAATTGAGAAATAGCTGAGTGGGCTAAGTTATGCCAAGAAATGGCATAGTATGTTAAGTTAGTGAATTGTAAAAATTAGCCATAGAAGGGTCAAATTTCAATATATGTATATGATTGTGAAAAATTGTGGTCAATCAGGTGTATTAGATTCTTTTGGACTTAGTTCAAGGCCTAGTATGGTCTAATGAGAGCAAGGGATTGATTTGAGCCCTTGGGTGTGCAAAATTTTTAGAAAAAGTGATTTTTTCCACCCAGGTGTCCAAAATTTGATTAGACTATTAGATAATGTCTAAACCTATCTCATTAGTTAGTATACGAGCTAAGCTTCGTGTGGGCACTTGAATCACTCCGATCGGATGTCATATTGGCGCACGTCAAAAGTTTGTCATTTTTGTTGTCAAAATAATAGCAAAAAAATAGACAAGCATGCTGCAGCGTATGGAGGCACATGCTACGGCACACAACATAGACAGGGCGAGCGTGTGGCTCTATGCCACATGTCGTGGCACACTGACCGTCCACCGTGGCGCACGTACCAAATACCAGTTTTATTTTTGAGTTAAATTGCATGCAATTGAGAGAGGAATGCTGGTGGGTTATGTCTACTATGTATTTGAGGAGTGCATGATTTATTTTCGCTATGTTTTTCTCTGATTGTGTTGCTAACTGATCAATTTTATAAAATAAGTCTTCGGCCGAAGCTTTTAAAAAAATAAAATTTATTATGAAGAATGATATGAGGAAGTGGTAACACCATAATCTTCTTCTATATTAAGTGGATATAGGAGGAGGTTACAATTGTTGTTAAAACTAGTTTAGATATTGATCAAATCTAAACCGGTTATGATGTTATAATCAGTTTAAAAGTGTATTATTAAAATGTGAAAAAAATTTAAAACCTTTTTATTTAACTTTTATTTAAATTGGTTTTATAACTAGTTTAGAATGTTCCTTTTCTAAATCAATAGTATAACCGATTTAGATATCCATTACTTATCTAAACGAGTCTTATCTAACGTAGCTATAAAATCAGTTTAAGTGACTAATTTAACCAATTTAAATAAGGATTTCTACACTAGTGGAGTCAAAATAAGGCTTCTAGGTGACATTTCATACATGTATAAGAAGTGATTCATGCGTGATTTAGACCATAAAAACTATTCAGTGAAAAATAAGGCTTCTCAATGACGCTTCACATGTGTATGGGAAGTGATTCACATGTGATTTGGACAATAAAGCATTTTAAGGATGTTTCATGCATATGTCTCTGTTTCAATCACACATGTTTTGGAGGGTGCCACTGCACAGAATTTCATAAGGCTCCAACTCAGTTAATACAACTCCAAATATAACAAATTATTTAGAAAGCTCTTGAAGTCTAGTTTTTAATGAAATAAGTTTTACACTTAAATTCTATGTAACTTTCAAGATATGATCAAAAAAGCAAACGAAGGTTAACTCTAAATGTTATGCAAAATTAATATCTTAACATGCAATTTCTAAAATTTATATCTTTCTCAATAGAACTGCATTTTTAAAAATTAAACTATCAATGAAAAGATGTTGAAGTCTATTTTTAAATGAGATATGTTTTACATTAAAATAATTTATTTAATGAGAGACATGATAAGAAATATCACTAAAGGTAAATCTAAGTTTCCACACAAATGTCGTTTCAAAGTTTAGATTTCAAATGTTCATAACTTTTTTAACTTAACTCCATTTTGAGTCGATAGAACAATTTTAAAAACTTTATGGAGTTAGTAATTGAAACATTTCCAACTTTGTAAGATATATGTGATCAATGATGAAAATATGATTATAGGAAATTATATTTCACTCTTTCTCTTAAAAGCTAAAATGCATGTTTTGATTTAAAATATCTTTAGTTAATATTTCATATCTAAATCAATGAGTTTAACATAAAGACTTCTAGCCTAATGATATTATACCCATCAAATCCAAGGCTTCCAAGGTGTATTCAAGCTTGTATGAATGTCTTCATTCCTCTTAAGCTCTTCTTGGAATATCCTTCTCTTTATGTTCTTCCATTTTGAGTGTAGCATGCATGCTAATGATGATTTTGATTTCTTCCTCTTCATGCTCACTCTTATATTTACTTTGGACAACTTTAAATGATATATTATGAACAAAGTGGTTAGTCCAAATATCAATATGCATATATCCAAGTTATGAAAGATAATACTATGTACACTCTTGGATATATAATCAATTTAAGATGAGAAAAAATTTAATAGTATAAAGTAACTTTAATGCACACAAATCATTTCTTCAAATCTCATGTAATGTGAACAACATAGATAAGAACATTCTAAAGTACTTGTTCCATAGTCATGGTTAACTACTATATATATATATATATATGAAAACAATTAAGTATAGTTAACTCATATATATTTGTTATAATCAAAAATTAAGCTAAACATAATGTTACAAGCCATTATGTCCGACAATATGCAGCAGAATCATATAGGCAAGTATTAGTCTTATTTCAAGTGTGGTAAGCCAAGACATATTGCCAGACATTTTCCAGAGGCAAAGTCAAAATGATGGAGCAGTGATTGACTATTCCAGGATGGGGTTTTGATATGACACAAGAAGAAGCCAGAGCATCTTTGAACTTGATTAAAGATATAATCTCTATCTGTGGTAGTGAGAGAGAAGCATTGTTTGATTTAGGGGCTACATATTCTTTCATTTCAGAAGAATGTGTAGATAGATTGAAATTAGAATTGAAAGAATTTCCTGTACTAGTTAAAGTGACTGCCTTTTCAGGATCCTCAAACATTACTAACAAAGCTTTCAGAGAGTAGAGATTGTGTTTGAGGATCAAGTATCTATAATAGATTTGATCTATATTTCCATGAAAGGGATCGATGTGATTGTAGGCACAGATTAATTAGCAGCTAACAATGCTATGCTAGACTATGCTAGAACACTAGTCTCTTTGCTAGTATTGATGGCAGGATCCAATACTACTAAGTAGGCTAAATTTCTGTTAGTTGTGCAAGCTGAGAAGTTGATTAAGCAAGGATGTTGTGCTTACATAGTGGTCTTTATAGCTAGCAATATTTATGATAGGGGTATTAAAAAGATTGGAGTAGTGAGTGAATTCCCTGAGGTATTTTTCAAAGGAAATGTCTAGATTACCTCTTGAAAGGAAAGTTGAGTTCTTGATAGATTTAGCTTTAGGTATTGAACCAATTTCCAAAGCTCTGTATTAAATGTCGCCATTAAATTTGGCTAAGTTAAAGAAGCAAATTTAAGAGCTATTAGATAAAGCATTTATTAGATTGAGTGTATCACCCTGAGGATTGCTGGTGTTGTTTGTAAGAAAGAAGGATGGCAGTTTATAGTTAAGTATCGACTATCCATAATTGAACAAGGTGATAGTAAAGAATTAGTAACCTTACCTAAGATTGATGACTTGTTAGATCAATTGGCTATAGCCTCAGCCTTTTCTAAGATTGACTTGAGGCCAGGGTACCATCAGTTGAGAGATTGTGTAGAGGATATACCCAAGATAACTTTCAAGACATAGCATGGGCACTATGGGTTTCTTGTTATGCCATATGATTTGACCAATACACTTGTGATATTCATAGACTATTTAAACTATATTTCCAGGCTGTACTCAGATCAGTTTGTTGTGGTTTTCATTGATGACATTCTGATTTATTCTAAAGATGAGGAGCAACATGCCATGCATTTTAGGATCATGCTTTAGATTTTAAGAGAGAACAAGGTATATGCTAAACTCAATAAATGAGAGTTTTGGCTGAAAAAAGTCAAATTTCTAGGTCATGTGGTATTAGAACATGAGACTTCTATTGATTCGCACAAAGTTGATGTTGTGTTGAAATAGGAGTGACCTAGCTTTGTTATGGAGATTCAAAGTTTTTTAGGATTAACTGGATATTACAGACAATTTATCTATAGTTTCTCTCAAATCACTTCTCATTTAGTGAAATTAACTCATAAAAATTAACCATGTATCTGGGATGATAGATATGAAGCTACCTTGGTTAATTTTTATGAGTTAATTTCACTAAATGACCAATGTAGGCTACTACACTTGTATTGGTGATTTCAAATCTAAGATTACCTTACGAGGTGTATACCAATACTTCTCTGAAAGTTTTAGGTTGTGTGCTGATGCAAGATGAGGGAGTTGTGGCTTATACATCAAGGTAGTTGAGACCACATGAAGAGAATTATCTAGCTCATGATTTAGAACTCATAGCTGTTATCTTTTCTTTAAAGATTTGCATCATTATTTGTATGGATCAGTGTTTAGTATGTTTAATAATGACAAGAGCCTGAAATATTTGGTAAATCAGAAGGAATTGAACATAAGGTAGAGAAGGTGGATGGAATTGCTCAAGGATTATAACTTTAAGTTGAAATGCCATTCTGGTAAAGCCAATGTGGTTGCAAATGCATTGAGCAGGAAGATGTAACATCTAAAAACTTTAAATTTGAAATAAATATTAATGAAGGGATAAATTCATTAAAAAATGATTAATTAATTTAATTATGTTTTTGGATTGCTAATTGGCTTCTTGAGTCATATTTGACTCTAAATTGAGTTAGGATGGAAGTTAGATCGAATTAGGTGCCATCGGGGGGAGAAAAAATGACTTTTTACTTGCTGCGTTGTGAGTCGTGGCTTGTGTGGCATACACTATGGTGCACGGCAAAGCATAGATAGCTTAAAATACAAAAATTATCAGAAAAAGGCATATTTATAAGGGAAAGACCTAGGACACGAAGGGGAAGGCTTTAAGCACTGTTAGGGCTTCATTTTGGGAGGATTTTGAAGCTACATTGGGCCTTCATACTCTTGAGTAAGTTACCCACGCTTCTCCTTTACCATTTCATCTCATTTTTCATGGAATTTGAAAGTAGGTGAATTTACTCTGAATGGATTAATGTAACCTCCTCCTATATTCACTTAATATAGAAGAAGATTACGGTGTTACCATTATCTCACATTATACACAATAATCAAATTCCATTTTTAAAAGCTTTAGCCGAAGACTTATTTTATAAAATCAATTAAATCACAATATAATCAGAGAAAACACAGCGGAAACAAATCATACAATCCTTAAATATATAGTGGACTTAACCCACCAACATTCCTAACTTAAATGCATGCATTTTAGCACACAAAATAAAACTAAATTTTGGTACGTGTGTCGTGGTGGATGGTTAGTGCACTACAGCATGTGGCACAGAGCCACATGCCTATCCTGTCTGTGATGTGCACTGAGAATTGCATCTTCATGCATCTTGGCATGCCTATCCAATTTTATAGCAAAAATGATGAACTTTCAATGTACGCCAATTTCTCATACGACATCCGATCGGAGTGATTTAAGTGCCCACATGAAGCTTAGCTTGTGTACTAACTAATGAGATAGGTTTGGACATGATCTAATGGTTCAATCAAAATTTAGACACCCAGGTGTAAAAAGTCACTTTCTTTGAAAAATTTTGCACACCCAAGCGCTCAAATCGATCCCTTTCTCTCATTAGACCAGACTAGGCTTTGAACTAAGTCCAAAAGGATCTAGTGCACATGATTGACCACAGATTATCACAATCATACTCATATATCAAAATTTGACCCTTCTACAGCCAATTTCCACAATTCACTAATTTAATATATTATGCCATTTCTTGGTATAAGTTAGCCCACTCGGTTATTTCTCAACTCATACATATGCGATCATATTCACAATACAATCTTAGCCCCCTAAATTACTCATTTTATCATAATTTGTCCCTTAGCTTAAGATTCACCAATCATAATCACAATACAATCTTAGCCCCAAATTACCCATTTCCTCATAATTTGTCCTTTGGCTTAAGATTCACCAACATAAACAATCACTTCAACTCAAAGATATTCAAATTAAAGCCCCTTTATCTCAAACAACACATATACACATAATTCGGGCTTGATTTCACAAAAACTCTATTCAATACATGCATGTAACCTATGACAACTCATATACACTTATATATACAATCTTTTACTTTATTAATTCACAACCTCAGAGTACACGACTTCTCAACTCAAACCAGTCCAGACTCTCTTCCCTTAGCCTGATCACTTCTTTATCCTATAAACATGTAACCATAGGGGTGAGATAAGAATTTCAGTAACAGAATAACTCACTTCTATTGACTATCACATGCAATAATATGAAAGCAAACACAGCATACCATTAAAACCTCATAAAGTAGTATTTACATCATATCACATTTTATTTTCCACTTTTTATCAATCCCAAATGATTTCGTGCTATCTCAAGATATTTCATCATATCATAAAATACTAGCATGATCTTTACCAACTAATCCTCTAAATCACCCCGACATGAAACCATAGGCTTATCACAGACCAATGTACATTCTCATTAGTCTTGAGCTCACCTGCAGTGGTAGAATCACCCGGCCAAAGATGTTCTAAAGCATAATACAGACTATGGTTTTCCCCCAATACACACAATGGGGCATCATTGACTCTAACCCGTATCACAAAGATACTAAAGAATCTCTTATCTCCAACGTAGTACCTTAATAGGCACTAAGGTGATCTTCTCTAACATAGCACCTTTCAAGACACTAAGAAGAATTGTTTCTAATACCGCACCCTAACAGGGTACTAAGAAAACCTTGCCATATGGTCTTTATCATCTCCTATAATTGGGTGAACTCCTATCACTCAGATCATGCTTTCTCGAACCATTTAAGGTTCCCTTTTCACAATTTAACACTTTCTTGCATATGATATATATATATATATATATATTACTTTTTACATTACAAAAATACAATTTCAATGCTCATTTCAATCAAAATTCATTTCACACACACAATCACTTAATACTATAAAACATGCTTAATTCGAAACCATTTCATACATTACATAGCATACTAATATACAATTACAATAAACAGTCAAATAAAGGAAGTTATTCGATTGCTTTAACCCTTTTATCGCTAGAAAGGTTACTTGTGGGTTTCAACTATCGCACAAGCTTATCACAAGCTTCCTTTCTCTACTCACACGTCTAATATGCCAATCTGAACACATTTGGCACATTTTAGTCATTTGGCCTATTTTGACCAAAAACTCATTTTTACTATTTAGGGCTATATTCATCTGTAAACTCTTTTTTCATTTATCCATTCTAAGCCCATAATACCAATTTCTACTTTACATCACCTCGATCGGTCTTATTTCACTCAAATTAGATTTTGCCCTAACTTCCTCTCTTTAAAGGCTAAAATTGAGCCTCCGGGTTCAAAGCTCTGCTGTTCAGCTCTAAACTAGTCACAAAGCTCTAATTTAACTTATGAGAACCTTTTTATTACTATTGGGCAAGAATCAAACCCCTTAAATTCTACTGATTTAATTTCCCTATAACTCATTTTTAGAGAAATTTGTGTAGGATGGAAGGTAAGAGTTATACGCAACTTTCCTAGCTAGTTATCAATCCGAATCACCTTCCACCACTCCAAAATGACTTAACCTAGCTCCTCAGCCCTTCTCCTTTCTCTGTTTTATGTGTTTCTCAAATTCTCTCTTTTGAAATTTCTAAAAATTCATGACTTATAAAGTAAATCCTGGTCCATGCACCGCGGCACATGCAATACAAGTCGCAATGTGTGGCATAATGAGATTCATTCTCACCATGTGCACTTGCTTTGACTCAAAATGCACCCCTATCACCCATATTTGTTCATATAACACAAACAAGTCCAAATGCTAATTAACCATCTGAATGTCTAATCCCACTTTAATTTCCACTTTATGCTCAATTAACCTCTAAATTTAAGATTAAGAAATTCAGGATGTTATACAAAGAATGTTTAGAGATTGATGAATTTTTATAAGATGTGGATTCTTCCTCTCATATGTTGCTTGATAAGAATGAAATAGATTCTTTTCTTGATCCTATGAGCCAAGAGGAGGGTTCTCTTTCTTGTGATGTAGTTGCAAGCATAGGTGAAGTTGGCACAACAGAATCTACTTCACTCAAGCATGATAACCAAAAGGTTCCTAAGCTATTAGAGAAAGATTCTAGACATGTAACACCATTGGCTATGAGTTATGTGGGAGTAATTGGAGAAGATATAGAACAAGCATAAGAAATTATGCCACTTTAAGTAGAGAGGAAAGAACTAGGAATTCCATATCTTATGATCCTGCACTGGATATAGAAAGACCATTGCCATGTGAGGTAAAGCATCCAAATATCAAAGGAGTTGATAATCAAAAGGCAAGGAAGAAAGACATTTTAAAGATTAGAGACTCCAATGTCACTTTTGAGCCACCATGATAAGGTTATATCTCTCTAACCTTGAGCTTTTACGTTGCTTTGATTGATATATTTAATGTTTGGCATAGTTCATGTGTGGGAGAGATGGATCTAGTAAATAGTAGATTTGTTTGCTTTAGTTTTGTTTATTTATTTTTAGTTGTTTATGTGAATGAAAAAAAAAATTCTACCATACACTTTTATTATGCATTCATTATTGATCTCACCTTGTTTTATCGGTAGTCTATATACATATTAAGGACAATGCATGATTTAAGTGTGGAGGAGAGAAATAAAAATTTTGTATATTTTGGTTTTGAATTTTTTTTGAAAAGTATAAAAATTGTGTGCTTTATTTTGTTTTGTTTTGTTTTGTTTGAGGCTATTTATAACCTAGCTCTTTAAATGGATACTTTAATGCTTGTGATGTGGTAATTTTTAGGATTGAATAGGTGTGAAGTAAATATTCTTTTACCTTGAATTAATGGATTAGAGTGGCATATCACCTTTGATGGAATAGGCCAAATACTCATGTGTGATTAATTTCTTAGTGATGTTATCATCTAGAATTTGTTTCGCTTCTTAATTAAGACTATATATCTTGCACTTGTTTGATAGGAGATGAAAGATGGAATTCATAAAAGTAACCAAGAGCCAAATAGCTAACCTATTATTATTGATTATCCTTTATTAGCCACTTTAAACTTTTGGTTTGATTCTTTCCAAATAAATATTCACCCTATTTTCCAAAGGGATGCATGTTACAGTTTTACATATCTTTTTAATATTCATTGCATGTCTTAGATCAAGTGAATAAATGCCTATTATTAGTTTTCTATCCATTACTCTTTATCCTTCATTGTCACACCATTATATCTATTATTTTCATTATTTTCAAAGAGCTAGGGGCAATCAAAAGAAAAAAGAAAAGCAAAGAAATATTTGAACAAAAAAAGAAGAAAAGTAACAAAGTCAAAAGAAGGTAAAAAATAAAAGGAAGACAAGAATATAAGTTGCCTAGCTCATTTAATTCCATTATTTCATTATTTCTTATCATTTCTCTCCATTCTCATTATGTTAAGGTGGATAACTCAATGAATTAGGTTATGCTTTGCATATTAGGGGAATATATCTTGACCATAGCATTATCTTGATGCTAACTCTATTTTTCTTACATGCATTCCTTAGACATCCTTTCATTACCCATATTGTAACCCAATTAAGTCCATTTGATTCTTGATTGCAATTGTTAATTTAGTGGTAGAGATGTAGAAGGGTTACAGGCTTATGGTAGGGTTTATCCAAAGGGATTTTGAGTGAAATTGAATACCTTATACACTTTATGTGAGGAAAGCAAACACTTATCTTAGAGAGGCTTACTCTTTGACATTAATTCTTAGTAATGGTTTGTTTGTGATGTGCATAATTCTTTCTTAGTTGTGCATGGCCTACTTTTTTTGTGTGAATTATAATGTTGTGATTTGCTTTTTAAGGTGTTTATTCCTAATACTTCCACTGTGTAGTGTTTTACAATTCAAGTATTTTAACAAATGGTTTTATAAACATTTTTATATTAGGATCCCAAAGCTTTTAAAGATGTTTTATTTTGATTAGTAGATTGTGTGGAAGGTTTTATGGTAATATCATTGAGGCATTACACAAAATGTAATAGAACACAAGGTGACAATTCAAGCATGCATACACAAGGGTATCTTGCATGAATTGGAGCACAAAAGCTTTATCAAGGTAACACACAACTAAAGGTGATAAATCATGTGTGGACCATTACTGATTCATGCTTGAAACATTAGCTAGTGTGTCTAAGGTGACAAATCACATGTGGAACCATTTTGAATCATGCATGAAATATCATGTAGTGAAAAGCTCAACTTCTGTGATCCAATACAAGCATGAATGACAATACTTCCAAGATTGAATTGAATGAGACAAGTCCTAAGATATACAAATAAGACTTATGAGCCTAAGATGATTTATTCACTTTAAAATTGATAACATGTCATTAAGCTCTCATAGTTTTTACATTGAATCTAAGAAAAATAAATAACTTAAACCTATGAATCTTCTTCTTCTCTTGATTCTTCAAGCTTTTATCTCATATATGAATATTTTATGTCTATACAAATAACACACACCTCTTCTCTTGGTTTTGTAATCATCAAAACATATAATTCAACATTCTCCCCCATTTTGATGTTGACAAAACCTAAGATCAAGGTTTTTAGTTCCGTTCAATAAAATACTCCCCCTTAATCAGGTATAAGGGTTTAAAAAATGTAGGTGCAGAATAATGAACTTAAAATTTAAAGATTGAAAAGACATGAATGAATAGAAAAAAATATTTCATTAATAAATAACAAGATACAAGCAATGTCAGAATAATTTATCAATGATTATACAAAACATTTAACTCATTCCTCCAAAAACTAAGAAAATCTCCCTATATTGTATGAAATCTTACAACTCCCGTTAAGCCTACTATTTCTAGTATTTCTCCCCTTTTCGCATCATCAAAAAGATACATGCCTTCTTAAGAGAGAATGGGCTTTGGATTGGAGATAGGCTTCTAAGACCTCTTTCTCAGATAGAGAGTATAGGTTGTAGGATTGAGTATAAGGAACCATAGCCCATGTAGAGGAGTTATTGGGGTTCATAAGAGGAATAAGGTTTAGTCTTTCTCTTAAGTCATCAATAGCTTCCTTGGATTTAGGTTGGATCCCTGAATGCTCTTTAGGTTGACTTTTAGTGGTCAAATTTTCTTGATCTTGCTATTGAAGTTATCCTTCAATGCCTTGTTTTTTTTAGGTTTTTTAACAATTGTCTCCTCAACTTGAAGATGTTCTGGGCAAAAGGAATGCTTGGTGTGCTTGTGTTTGGGGGTGGATTTGTTTCTTTAAAAGTTTATGGTTACAGATTGGGTAAAGAAAAAGGCTAAAGAAGGCATAGGCATAGGAATAGAATATAAAGTGGCTGGGTCTCTAACATTTTTGGCAAGTTTACCAATAGTATGGTAACACTTATATCAGCTATGTCTCCATAGAGTTCCTCAAATGTTAGGATATTAGTAGATTTTGGTGGTAATGGAAGGTTAGGATTAGGTAAACTATCAAAAGGATGAATAGACTTGGATGTGCCTTGATAGATCTGGGATTCTATTTGAGACTTAGTTTGATGAGTTGATTCTTGTGGTTGAGTCTCTATTTGATGATGGATGGAAGATTCTTAGTCTCAGTGGAAGAGAAGGTTTTCCTGTTCATGTGAGGAAGGGTCATGTGTAAAGGCATACGAAAAGGTGAGAGTGGTGTTACTGATTTAGTTTGAGAAGTAGAAGAACGGGAGACTTAATGTAAAGAACCTTCTTTAAATTTAGAAGGACCAGCTTGATCTTATCTCTTTATTTCTCATCCTTGTGCTTCAGAAATGGTAAGGTGATCTATAATTCTATCCAATTTAGTATTGAGATAGAGCATCATGTCACTAAGTCCTTTTATGTCATTCTTTAGATAAACCATAGCTTGATCCAATTGCCTTTAATCCTATTTAGAATTTTGTAAAGGAATGTATTGGATATATCACCTATATGAGGGGTAGGCTTTCATGGCAAAGGTTGAGATGAGGAGGCTCTAATAGCTTCAACCTTCTTTTTTCATCTTTCTTCTCTTCCTCACTTCTACTAGGTTAATGGGCTCATCCTCTTCTCTTAGGACAAAATCCTTACCAATTAGCTTGAACTTCATTTTGAAGAGTGCAGTATCTTTGAACTCTTCAGGCTCTACAGCAATTCCTTTAATATGATTGATTATAAATCTTTTTAAGATTGCTGAGATAACACTTGGTGTCTATCTTAGACACATACAGCATTTTTGTCAATATGTAGTCATATATATTGATCTTTTACTTCTTGGTCAGTCTTGTCAACATCTTAGCCTTGAACTCACTACATGTATTGAAAGTAGTCCTCTTTTGATAAAGAACCTCCCCACCACATATGCCAGCATTTAGTTCTTGAAGGGAAAATTTGTAGGCCTAAAGGAGAATCCAAGATTTAGCACTTCCTCAGGAACTTCCTCAGTCATCATGATGGTCTTATATTTTTCCTCTATAGAGTAACATCTTGGAGCATTCTTTTGAGTGGTTTGATCATATTCTTGAAGCTCTAATCTTCTAGCTTGAATTCCTAAAATGTGTCCTAAGCTTTTGGTAGTGAAGAACATGGGACATCTCCTCACATGAGCCTTGTGAGTCTTCTTGGTTCTATCCCACCCAAAGCTTGCATAGAAAGCTTTGATGACTTCTGGGGAATAGTTGATGTTTAGCTCTAGTAGTCCCTTGTAGTAACTTAAGTATTCATCAATATTAAAGTTATGAGCGTTGATAAATGAATCATACTTAGTGAAGTGTTTAGTGACCACAACTCTGAAATAGTAGAACTGATTGTACCATAACATGTGTTTTGAGCTAAGTAGCTTCCCTTCTCTTAGACTTGCCTTAGATATGCCACAAGGAGGCATAATGATTCTATCCTTAGACAATTTCTCTTCCCAATCTAATTAACTCATCTTTAAGTTGGCCTGAAGGTGTAAATTTTGTCATTGGCTCCCTTCCCATTCTTGGAATTCTGCTCTTCTTTGAAGATTGGGTTGGTAATTTTCCAGCTTTTTGAATCAATGCTTCCAAAAAATTTCTCTTCTTTGTCACTTTTGTAACCCCATCCCATATTCACTCGATACAGGAGAAGATTAATAGAATTACCACTTAAACACACCTATCATTACTCAAAGAATTTGTTTGAAAAGCTTTGGCCAAAGACTTACTTAGTAAAATCATCAAACCCATAATATATTTAAGTAAGACATAATGAAAGCAAACCACACATTTGCATAATGCACAGTGAACACAACCTATAAGCATTCCTATCTCAATTACATGCATTTAAATTCATAAAATCAAGTTGAATTATAGGCTATGCATCACGGTGTGTAGTATGTGTGCCACGGTATGTGGCACAGAACCACATGCCTAACTTTCTGTGCCATGTGCTGTGGCACGCCTATCCAAAATTTATGCTATCATTTTGATAACAAAATAATGAACTTCTAGAGTACACTGTTTCCATATACGACATCCGATCGAAGTAATTCAAGCATCCACATGAATCTTAGCTCATAAGCTAACTAATGAGATACATTTAGGCATGATCTTGTGGTCCGATCAAAATTTAGACACCTAGGTGCAAAATATTACATTTTCTAAAAATTTTGTGCACCTAAGCATTCAAATCAATCTCTTTCTCTCATTAGACCACACAAGGCCATGGATCAAGTCTAAAAGGACCTAATACACTTTATTGATCACAATATATCACAATTACATACATATATCAAAATTTGACCCCTCAATGGTCAATTTCCACATTTTTATAAACTTTCACAATTTGCCAACACTTGGCACAACTTGGCCCACTTAGCCTTTTTCTCCATATAATCACATACATTCACATTCATAACATATGTATTACTCAATCTTAGGTTCAAATTACTCATTTCATCATTATTTCTCACATAGGCTTAAGATTTACTAATATTAACAACAATTTCAACACAAACATACTCAAATCATAGCCCCTAATTCATTTAATCATAAATATACACAATCGGGCTATGACTTCACAAAAATCCCTACTTAAACATGGATGCAACCCTATGAAAACTCATACACACACATATACACAAGTTCTTGGTTCATTACACAAACTCTAGAATCACATGGATTCTCAACTCTAAGCTGGCCTAAACTTTCTTCCCTTGCCCTAATCACTGCTTTGTCTTGTAAAAATGTAACCACAGGGTGAGAAAAAAAATCTCAATAACAGAATAACTAACTCCTATTGACTATCACATGCAAATATATGAAAGTAAATCATAATATACTATTCAAAAGTTATTAACATAGTATTTATACCACACATCTCATTTTAACTCATATCAATATAGCACACACTACTACAGAATGTATCTTTAAGAGCGGGTATTTAGGAGCACTTTTTAAATAAGCGCTCTAAAATGTGAATGCAAAATTTACCAGAGCGCTTTTCTAAATAAGCACTCCTGTATGTCAGGCTTATCAATATGATAACGCTCCTAATTAATATATATAAAATGTTGTAAAAAATTTAAAAATACCTTTGGGAGCACTCGTACCTAAGCGCTCTGGAAGAGAGCTCCGAAACTCTTCCGGAGCACTCCGGAAGCCTCTCTTCCAGAGCGCTCTTCCGGAGCCTCTTTAATGACCACTCCGGAGGAGTGTTTCCAGCTTCATTTATTTTTTGTCTGTTTCTTTTCTCCATTCAGTTTCTTTCAAACCTCTCTCTCTTTTATTGAGGCCGTGCATTCCCAACGAGTTCCAGATCTTTACTGTATCAGTCTATCATCACCGCTGTTTGCTGTTCTAGTTTGCTGTTACCACTCGTTCCTTCTCTGTGTTGCACATCTGTCTCTGTTTCTGTGCCACGTTGCTAGCCATCTCCTGTGTCGCCATCCGTCGCCATCTCCTGCGGTGCCGTTGTCGTCTCTTGTGTCATCGTTCGTCGCCGTCTCCTGCACTGCGTTGCCATCTGTCGCCGTTCCTGCACTATGTCACCATCCATCACCGTTGCTATACTGCGTTGCCATCACCGTCTCCTGTGCTGCATCGCTGTCGTCGTCCGTTTCACCGTTCTATCACTGCCGCCGTCCATCTGGCTCTGCTGTTTGCTGTCTGCTGTTCTAGTCTGTTCTAGATCTGCAATGCTATTGCAGATCGCTGCTGCTGCTGTACACCGGAGCGATGCCGTGAAGACTTCCATTGCCGCCGTGTGTCATTACTGTACAGCAGAGGAAGCGACATTGCTACTGCCATGAATACTGCCATTTTCTACCGTGAAGACTACACTTTGAAGGTATTTTTTTAATAATTAATTTATATATATTTGAGAATAAATTTCAAATATTTTTTAATAATCAATATTATAGATAATATATGAATTGAAGTTATTTATATTAAAATTATGGAGTATTTATAGTTGATAATTTAGATTAAAGCTGAGGAAATTACTTGAACAATTTTATTTTATTTATGAAATATACTTTTAAGGGAGATTATTGTTATTAATTAAATTACAATTGATTGATAGAATTTAGATGCATTATGCTACTAAATTTTTATTTGGATGAATTGATTTTTTTAGTTTAAATGTATTGTGTTGTGGAATTTGATTGTTTGATCATTTGGAAGGTTGTTCTTTTAAGGAAGATGCTGTTGAATTTTTTTTATAGAAATCTAAGTCTTTTGTTTATTGAATTTTGGTAATCATATTAGTGATATAGATCGTAAGTGGATGTCAGCTAATCGACTATCTAGAGAATATTGGGATGGTGTGGATGAATTCATTGAATTTGCATTTTGTCGTGATCAAGATCCCTGTAGAGTCATATGTCCTTGTTTGAAATGTTGCTATGGAAAAAGAGTAAAGCCAATAGAATTGAAAGATCATTTAATATGTAATGGGATTGATCCAACTTATACTTGTTAGACCATGCATATGGAGACCAGGAATAATGCAAGTGATTGGAGGGATAGTGCGAGCTACTCAACATTTGATTGTGATAGTAGGATATATGATGTTGACCGTCTTGATAAAATGATTGATGTGATTGAAGAGGATCTTAGGGACTGTCTTGACATGTTTGAGAGATTGAAGAGTGATGCTAATAAACCATTATACCCCGGTTGTAAAAAATTCACAAAACTATCAATTATATTGAAACTATACAACTTAAAAGCAGTGAATGGATGGAGCGATAAGAGTTTCACGGATTTGGTTGAACTCTTATATGAAATGTTACCTGAGTACAACGAGCTTCCACCTAATACTTATGAAGCTAAAAAAAGTTCTCTGTTCTTTTGGGATGAGCTATGAGAAGATACATGCATGTCCAAATGATTGTGTCCTCTTTCAAAAAGAGTATTCAACCTTAGATAAGTATCTTCTTTAAATAGAGGGAAGAAGTTGGACCTAATGCTCTAATTTCTCAAGCTCTTGTTTGGAAGACTACTCGAGAAGATAAAGAAGGCAAATTACCTGATGAACGCACTCGAAAAGTTTGGGAGGATTGTGTGAGTATTAATATTTTAGTGTATTACTTTATTTACATTATTTACTTAATAATTAGTTTACAATTTGCTCAACAGGAAGCATTATCATAATCAATATCACAAGATGATGTGGGAGAGCATGTGGATGTCCTTGGTAGGGCATTGGGAGCTCCAGAGGTCTCTGGTCGTGTTAGAGGAGTCGGATTTGGCATTTCTCAAGGCACCTACTTTGGATGTCAGTCCAAAATTTTTACTGAAGAAGATTTTAATGCAAGGATGGCAGAAATGGAGGCGAGAATGGAAAAAAAAATTTCAAGCTCAAATGGAAAATAGATTTTAGCAAATGATTGGAGTTATAAATGTGCCACAAGGTAGCCCTAGTGATAAAGATAGTTGCTCCTTCCATACTAAAGAAGACTTTCTTAAGGTTATAATTTTTCTTTCAATTATCTTCTCTTTATTCACAAATTTTGTTTCACATTTTTTAAAGTATTAATTTTTAATTTTTAAGGCGAGTCTCAATGTCAATTATGGTTAGAATCACCATATTGTCGTGTTGTGGCACTCGGATCTGTGTATAATGACAATAGTATTACTATACACTCCAGACTATTGCCTACTGATCACTTAAAGGTGACTATAACTATTCCAATAGAAAATGATGTTGAGTTGCCAGTGTAAATAGAAGATGAGGATTGTCGCACCCAAAAAAATACGACGTGGACAACGCGCGAGCGGAGGTCCCGGCCTTCGCAGCCGGAACTAGATCGAATGAGGAGTCGCCACCAAGATTTTGAGGGAAATCTTGGAAAACCAATTAATGGAGGATAAGGATAGTCTGCGAAATCAGAGAATAGGTTCAAGAGTCGGTTGAGCGTGGAGAAGGTGTTAGGCACCCCACAATACCCATTCGTCAGAATGGTTACTTGAAGTTTGTTATGCTCTATTAATATGGTTTTAAAATTATTTTAATTATCCGTTTTATATTCATGTGTTTGATATAAAAATGATGATCATTAAGTGAGAAATATTTATTTATTTACAAGGGAGGACGGACTTGACTCAGAATCTGACTCTGAGGCCTACGTACCCTGTGATGGGGATCAAAGTCCACATAGTTCGGGCTTGAAAGTTTATTGGTGAAAATATTTTTTGAAAAGAAATTAATTAGAAATAATTCACCATTTTACAAATAAAACAATTTCTGAAATTTTGATATGTGCGTTTTAAATTGCAAAAGGTAATTTAATTTTAATTATTTTCTCCATTTTTGAATTTTTGGAATAAAGAAAGGAAGAGGTTTAAAATTATTCTTCTTTATGTTTTATGATTGGGAATTTTAATCGCAATACCTGCAGAACCTTATTGGTTCATACGATAATGCAATTGCTCTAAATATCTGCGGAGATTCTGAAATCTCACACGATAAAAGAGTTTGGCAATTTAATTTATTTATTAATATTCTTATGTACATTTTTAAGTGTTAATAATAATAAATTTTAGCATGTAGATACATGTTTTGAAGAATTTTAATCAACATACTTGTAAAGCTTTATTGACTTATACGGTAATATGATTATCCTAAATATCTGCGTAGATTCTAAAATCTCACACGATAAAGAAATTAAATTTAAATACGTCTTTAATTTAATTAATTTAATATATAATTTATATATATTTTTAAAAACTTAATCATTATATCTGCAGAGTCTTATTGACTCATACGATAATACAATTATCTTAAAAGTCTACGGAGATTCAAAAATCTCACATGACTGAAAGATATAATTGGTAAATATGATTACAACTTAAATCTATTAATTTGATTAATTAAATTTCTAAATTGTGTATTATATGATTATCTATAAAAATCATTTATTATATATTAAGAACCATTATATCTGCAAGGACTTATTATCCCACACGATAATGTGATTAATTTAAGTCTCTACATAGATTCTTAGAATCTTACATGGAACTTAAATAAATTATTTAGATTATAAAAGATAGTTAATTTTATGGTGGGTCATTGAAAACCTTATAAATACCTATAAGATCGATCTTCATACCTGCAAAATCTTATTGATTTACATGGTATGAAATCATTCTAAATACCTACGGAGATTCTTAAAATCTCACATGACAAATAGATAATCAAAATATTTGCATTTGCAGTCAGTGCATAATATGAGTTAGCTTTCGAAAGAATAGAGAAAGAAATTATTTTGACACTTCACTCCTTTTTTGACTTGAAGATATGTTTCTCAAGATTTTTTTAATTGGTTTAATGCTCAGATATGACTTTTGAAAGAAAATGATGAGAGTAATGATAATAGCATCCAACAATTAAAATTAACAAGATCCGCATACCATCACCACCATTAATTACCTAATTTATTTTGCATGAAAATCAAAATGAAGTTGATGCCTTAAAGTTATTTGTGAATAAACAATAGACTCATATTAAACATATGCATACTCTTAATTTTTTCCAAAATAATATGATTGAAAGAAATAGGCACATGAAATTTTAAAAGGAGTACAAAATTTTAAGCAAGAAAGAACGTACATGAGTCACCAGGTCCGAGATAAAAAAGCCCTAAAGGTTAAATCCCACTTCAAAACACGTCGTAGGCACTACCGCTCTTTTGATTCATATTATTCATGTTCCATGTTCGACTGCTCTAGAAGTAAAAGTTCATCTGATAGCGAGCATGATTCATCTTATCATTTAAAAAGGCATAAGAAGAATAACAGAATAAAGAAGAATAAGGAAAAATGTCGAAGTAAAAACCATAGGCATAAGAGGAAGAAACATAAAGTGAAAGAGAAGCAATGAGATGAGAGATGCAGCTGTCCTGTGTAGCTTGCCAAGTTTTTTGGGGCGAGAGAAAGACGATGGTGTCCGGCGCAGTACTTTCTGCGAACTTATCTTCCTTCATTTTTTTATGTTTCAAAAGAATCTTCTTGCCAGTTACAGCACTCCTTCTCTGTCTTATTCTTCCCCAGAAATTCCTTGTCTCAATGCTCCGCTTCTCATGCTCCAGTTTCTTTTCTTCTTCATCTCGGATCCGTCTCTTCTCCTCTATCCTCCCTCACTGAAACATTCTTGTTTCTCCTTCTCTCCATGCTCTATTTTTCTGTTTCCTTCTCATCTCTCACTCTCCGTCTCCTTTTTATTCTCCATCCTCTCTCGGACCCTCTCTTCTTCTTTTGCTGTTTTTTTTCCTCTTCCAGTTTTCCTCTCTTGGCTTCCCCCTCACTGAAACGTTCCTGTTTCTCCTTCTCTCCATGCTCTGTTTTTCCTTCATTTTTCTGTCTCCGTCCCTTTCTCCTTCATTCTCTCCTCTATGAGCAAGAAAAATCCTGTTCCCTCCTCACTAGATCTTTGCCGTGCACGTCTATGAGAGATCCCTTTATTGTTGAAGCTCGGGCTCTTTTTCTTTATCTTGCACGTCTTCTCTATTTCTTTCTCCTTTTCTCTGTTTCTGCTCACGTGTGTGTCCAGCATTTATTTTTCTTTTGTTTTTTCTATGCTCTGTTTTTGCTCTCGGTTTCTTCTTTCTTCCATCCAACTGTGTTCTGCGTTTCATGCTCTCTATATCTCTTCCCTCTTTCTCAGCTTTTTTGCTTTTTGCATGCATGTTGCACTTCTGCTTTGCTTTTGCTATTGTCCAGTTTTTTCTGCTCGCGTGAGTGTGTGTCTTTGCATGGCTATCTGTTCTTCTCAGTCACATACGGGTCTGCTTTCTGTGTTTCTTTTTGTATGTGTATCAGATTTACTGCTCTGCATAAGGCTTGTGATGAAATGCTTCATCCAGCCTTCTTTTTTTTAAATTTTTTTAATAAAAAATAAGATTTAAGGAGAGAAAAGTTAACTCTAAAAAATTAACTCCTAATATTTTGAATGATTGGGATAATTTAGGAGAGATTTTTAAAGATTTAAGCAAGATTATATTTTTTGATTTTGTTAAAATATAATCATAAAAAGGATTAAATTTTATTTTTGCATTTTTTGATTATTTTAATGAATTAAAAGAAATAAAATCCTAACCAAAAAGATTATCTAAAATAAAATTAAGCCCTCTCCATTAAATTAAATTTTTGTTTTGAAAATATAATCCTAAAAAGGATTAAATTTCATTTTTGTATTTTTTATATTTTTTGATTATTTATTATTAAATTAAAAAAAATGCTTGGACAAAATATGGTGTTCACAAGGATATATTCACAATTTTTGATGCTGTTGGAACTTATATGGCTTGGCCTTCAAAGCTCATTAAGTTATAGGTATAATAATTGATGGTTCTTTAAAATCATTCATGTTTTCTTATGGCCTTACTAATCCATTTTACATTTTGTAGTCCTCAAAGTTTAAAGAAGTTGTAAAGAAGCCAATCAAAGCAAAAGGAAAGCTGTCAAAAGGATCTATCTCTGTGACTATGGTAGGGAAGACCAGCACAGAATCTATTCAGTTGAAATATCCTCATCAAAATGCACTTGAAGTGATTATGCGGACAATATTTAAAACTGAGATCCGTGAAGTAGAATTTGAAAAGGAGATTTATGGTGAAATAATTAGCGAAAAATTAGCAGATGAAAATATTAATGATATTCTAACCAAGGATTGGCTACAAAGCACACAAATTAGTTTATGCATCAGGTACTTTCTCAATTTTATTACTTATTATGGTATTTATTTAATTTTAGTTGTGAATGATTCTATTTGTTTTAATTTTAGGTACTTATATCATACTTTTGTGGTGCTGGGCTCATTGATAACAAAATTTTTATTTATTAGCCCGCACAACACTAGTACCTACAGCGTTGAGTACCATTCTCAAAAGATTACGGATGCATTCAAAGCCAAAGGCAAAAGAAACATGTTATTTTTAGCTCCTCACAATCCAAGGTAAATTGTTATTATTGTTTATTTTTAACTTTAGTTGATATTTTAGTTAATGAAATATTTTATTTTTTCAGGCAACACCATTCATCCCTGTGATTTATTATCTTGATTCATTAAGAGATAGTGACTTTAAGAACTACAAATCTATTAGGATATTATTTAATCAGTAAGTTTTTAGTTCTATATTCTTTATATATATTTATCATAACAATTAATTTTTACATGGTATGCTTAATCATTATATAATAGGGCTGTAGCATGTTATCGAGGAGGTGAAGGTCTCCCTCCAAACACCAAAAGACCTGATCCTGTTGAGTTTTATTCATGAAAAAGAATAAAGGTTTGTATTATTTTCTTAATAAAACAAGTTGGTACATATCTAAATGATTATTTGATTGATATTTTATGTTTGTTATTCTAAATATGTTATTCTGGATTGACGTAGAATTTTTTAAAAATTCTGGAACTTCCAAGTTATAGGGGAGACTCTGCCGGATTTTCAACAGCAAATACTTGTATTATATATATAACTTCATCACTGAAGTATTTTAAATTAAGTTAGAATTTATTTCTACCATATTTTGATAATGACATCTTTTATTGTTTTATAGGTACCTACACAATTACAAGGTTGGGAGTGTGGATACTATGTTATGAATAATCACAGAACAAGAGTTGATCATTCCTAAAAATGTAAGTCAAAAGCTTTGAAATTAAGTTAATGTAATGTTAATTACTTATATATTGCTTTTATATCTTGTGTAGTATTTTGTTAGAGCAAGATATTCGCATTTTACTATAGAGCAAATAGAAGATTTAGTTGAAGAATGGTCAAAATATATTATTGGCTGTTTGTGATAGGAAGTTAGATTTCAATATTAAAAAAATAATAATAGTTTCATTTGTTAGGCTTGTTAGAAATTAAACTAGGTTAATTAAAAAATTGAAATTGTTGTATCAGTTTCAAATTCTTTTCTTGTATATAAATTTTTATGTTAATATTATTTTTAAATTTGTTTTTGATATTATGATTTGCCATTATTAAAGATATATAAAAGGAGAAATTTTAAAAATTTAATTTAAAAAAAATAAATACAATATACGAGAATGCTCATTTGAGGAGCGCTCTAATAAAGTAACTTATGAGAGCGCTCTTTAGAAAAGCGATCCGGTAAATTGTCAACATACGGGAGCTCTCATGTAAAGAGCGCTCCTGTATGGGGGCATACAGGAGCACTCTTTTAAGGAGCGCTCCGATAAGTGTCAGCATACGGGAGCGCTCCTATAGAGAGCGCTCCTGTATGTGGCATATAGGAGCGCTCTTATAGAGAGCGCTCCCGTACATGACGTGTGCCCATATAAACCGAAGCTCTCTTACGGGAGCACTTTTAGAAAAGCGCTCCTGTATAGCGTACATACAGGAGCACTTCTTTGAAGCGCTCCTGTATATTTTGGAGCGCTCGATACGAGAGCGCTTCAAAAGCGCTCCCTAAGGTAAAAAAAAAAAGCGCTTCTGTAAGCTTATTTTGTAGTAGTGACATTTCATCACTTTCACTACTTTTCACCATTTTTCTAACATAAGCATCATATAGGATTCCATAGCATACTTCCTCTTCCTCTCCTTTCATTCTTTTCTTCCTTTTCCGTCTAAAACTATAGGCTCGTCTTAGATTAATGTACATTTTCATTAGTCCTAAGCTCACCTTTAGTGGTAGAATCACTTGGCCAAAGGTGTTTTATCTCACTTCTAGATTATGGTTTTCCCCAATACACACAACGGGGTATTATTGACTCCAACACTGTATCACACATACACTAAGGAGTTCGATATCTCCAACACTGTACCTCAATAAGTACTAAGAAGATCTTCTCCAACACCTCACCTTAAAATGTACTAAGGAGGTATTTCTCCAACACCACACCCTATCAAGCACTGAGGAGAATATGCCATATAGTCTTATCACTACCTTTCTACTCGAGTAAACTCCCACCCCTATGATCATGCTTTTTGAACCATTCAAGGTTTCAAATCAACACTTTTCTCATAAATGTACATATACACATTTTTATAGCAAACTATATAGATTTCATCATTCATTTAACTAAAATTTCTTTTTATACAATAAATATTCAATTTCACAAAGCATGCTTAATTCAAAATAATTTTATGCACTATATAGCATACTCACACACAGTTACAATAAACAGTCAAATAAAAAAAGTTATTCAGTTACTTCAACTTTTTTGTCATTAGAAAGGTTACCCATGGATTTCAACCACCACTATAGCTTATCATAATGTCACGGGCTGAGAGTCTGGCGCAGCACACGGCGCCCGTGCGGCGTCTTGGAGGACCCCATAATCCTCAAGATAAGCCTTACCACATACGAATTACACTAGTTTCCCCCTGCCATGGGCTCATCAGGGAGGCAGCACTAGCCCTCGACCAATTGTGCACTCAGTCCGAAGACTGAGGCAGAACACCCCTAATGCCAATGTTGCCCCCTTTACCCATATTGTGCGAGGCTAACTAGTGGATCGTTCATTATCTTAGTCTTTACACGGTCACGGAGATATCATCCGTGACATTCTCCCACACCCAATCTAGCACGCCTTCGTGCTAGGGGAGAACAACTTCGCCTAAGGATCGTACATACAGTACTGCCACAAACACATCAGCTTATTGCTGAGTGGCCACCCGAGTCCTACACTCTTCGGACCCACTCGCACCCGCGAGCCAACAGGAGTGGAGTCGACAACGGCCAACCTTCCCGCCCGAGTCCCCACTTTTGGACCCACCTACTCGGAGGCCTTTCTGGAGCGGTGCCGAGGTTGACCAGTCCCAATGTGGGACCCCACAGGCACACGACAGTAAAGTACTTCCTGCTCTGATACTACTCTATCACGGGCTAAAAGTCTGGCGCAGCACATGGTGCCCGTGCGGCGTCTTGGAGGACCCCATAATCCTCAGGACAAGCCTTACCACATACGGATCACACTGGTTTTGCCCTGCCATGGGCTCATCAGGGAGGCGGCACTAGCCCCCGACCAGTTGTGCACTCAGTCCGAAGACTGAGGCAGAACACCCCCAATGCCAATGTCGCCCCCTTTACCTATATTGTGCGAGGCTAACCAGCGGATCGTTCATTATCTTGGTCTTTACACGGTCACGGAGATATCATCCGTGACAATAAGCTATCTTTCTCAACCCACATGCTCAATATTCCAATCTGAACACATTTGGCACGTTTTAGTCGTTTGGTCTATTTTGATCAAAAATACATATTTGCTACTTAGGGCTATATTTACCCATAAAATGTTTTCCATTTATCTATTCTAAGTAAAATGTTTTCCATTTATCTATTCTAAGTCCATTACTACTTGATTACTGCTTTACATCACCTCAATCGGTCTTATTTTACTCAAATTAAATTCTTGCCCCTTTCTGTCTCTAACCTAAGGCTAAATTGAGCCTATAGGTTTAAAGCTTTATCGTTCAACTCTAAACCAGTCATAAAGCTCTAATTTAACTCCCGATAAACTTTTTATTACTATTGGGCAAGAATCAGACCCCTCAAACTTCACCGATTCAATTTTCCTATAACTTATATTCAGAGAAATTTGTGTAGAATAGAAGGTAAGTGTTATCCATAGCTTACCTACTAAGTTATGGATCAAAAGCACCTTTCAATGATCTAAAATGGCTTGCCCTAACTAATCAACCCTTTTTCTCTCCTCCCTTTCATATGTTCTCAATTTATTCCTTCTAAAAGTTCTAATATTTCATGACTTAAGAAGTCATTTTCTAGTCTATACACTATAGCACATGCATCACAAGCCACGACACGTAGCACAATGAGACTTATTCTCACTGCACACATTTGCTTCAACCTAAAATGCAATCCTCTCACCTGCACCTATTCATTTAACATCCCAATGAGTCAAATCATTAAGTAATCATTTGAATCTCTAATCCCATACTAATTACCACTTTACCCTCAATTAACCACTAATCTCGAGATTAAGAAATTTAGGATGTTACAACTTTCAAGCTTTGCTTCTTCCCAGTCTCCTTAGTGCATGATATTTTAGAAATGATGGAAAGAAAGGCTAGGTTGAAGATTAAGAGGAGTTAAGAAGAATTTGATATGTGAAATAGTGTTTATGAAAGATGGATAATGAAATTTGAACACTATAACTATAAGGAAAAGATAAGGAAAGAAGTTAAGAATGCTGGAGAGTTGTAATTGTCAGATATAAGAACATTAGAGCGCACATGAAATGAAGGATTTGACTCAAGGTATATATTTAGCAATGACCCATTCATGCATGATAAAGAGGTGATTCACACATGATTTTTTATTTCTTTACTTTATGTGGAAGTTTCATACTTGAGACTAGTAACTTTTAAGTTTGATTTGTCCTCATAGTACAATCTTATAAATTTGACATTTTGGCTCATATTGATTCATGTGTGATCACAGATCAGTTTTGTGCATGACATGACAAGGATAAAAGAGAAAGGCTTTCAAAAGCACATTTCACACAAGGAAAGCTTTAACCTTCATGCTTGATTTGTCACGACTTAAAGAGATACCTCCCTATAAGATGATTCACACTTTAGGTACAAATGCTTTCACATATGATTTTTTAATCTTGTAATTAGTTATTAATTAGAGGTAAATTAGTAATTAGTAAATGATTACAAATTTGGATGATTACTTGATAATTTGAGTCCTTAGGGTGTTAAATGAGAAAATATAGGTGGAAGAACCATGTCTCAAAATGAAGCGTGTGTGCACGATAAGGATTTTCCTCACTGTGCCATATGTTACGGCACATAGCATAGAAAATCAACTAATAAGTTGTGATTTAGTTGTTGCATTCAAAGGGGAAAGGAAGAAAAGAACAAAAAGAGAGGAAAAGAAAGCATTCCTCTGCTAGGGCATCAATTCTTAAGGCATTGGAAGGCATTTCCAACAAATAGCTTATTAAATAAGTATTGTACAGCTTTTACCTTCAATTCTACTATAATTTCTTTTAATATAAGTTATAGAGAAATTAAATCAGGAATATTTAAGGGATTAGTTTCTTACCCTTTAGTAATAAAAATGTTATTAAGAATTAATTAAGGTTTTGTGATTGCTTTAAGGTTAAACGATAGAGCTTTGAAGCTACAGGCTCAAATTAGCCTTAAATGGGAAGAGAAAAGGGTTAGAAATGGAGTAGAAGTGATAGAAAGTGGTGATTAAGGGATAATGAACTTAGAATGAATAAGTGGAAAGAAATAGATGGCTAGTTATAGCCTTAATTGACAATTAAGTGTTTTTAGTCATTTGGATCAATTGATAAATAGTTCCAGTTATATGTAGATTGGCGTATTCCATGTCTAAGTTGAGAAAGGAGACTTGTAGAGAGCTTTAGTAGTTATTAAAAGTCTACGGGTGACCTTTCTAGTGAGAAAAAGGTTGAGATAACTGAATAATTTCCTTTAGTTGATTATCTTTTGTAATTGTTTGAAAGTATGAACATTAATGCATAAAAATGTTTTGGAGTAAACATATTTGCTGTAACATCCTAAATTTCATAATCTCATGACTAGTTATTAATTGAGGGTAAAGTGGTAATTAGTGTAGGATTGGAGATTCGAATGATTACTTGATGGCCTGACTCATTAATGTGTTGTATGGACAGAGACAAGTGAAAGGAGTATACTTCAGGTCGAAGCAAGTGTGTGTGGTGAATAAATCTCACTGTGCCACATGCTGTGCTATATGCTGCATGCGCCACTATGCATGGACTAGAAATTGCCTTCATAAGTCATGAAATTTTAGAAATTTTTGAAGAGTGAAATTTAGAAACACATGAAAGAAGGAGAAAAGGGCTGAGGAGCTAGGGAAAGCTATTTTAGGTCATTGAAAGGTGCTTTTGATCAATAACTTATTAGGTAAGCTATGTATAACTCTTACCTTCCATTCTACACAAATTTCTCTGAAAATGAGTTATAAGGAAATTGAATCTATTAAATTTGAAGGGTTTGATTCTTGCCCAATAGTAATAAAAAGGTTCTTGGGAGTTAAATTAGAGCTTTATGACTGGTCTAAAGTTGAACGATAGAGCTTTGATCTTGTAGGATCAATATGGCCCTTAGAGAGAGAAGATTTAGTGCAAAAATATGATTTGAGTGAAATGAGACTGGTTGAGGTAATGTGAAGTAGTAATTGGGTAGTAATGGGCCTAGAATGGATAAATGAAAAAGATTTTATGGATGAATATAGCCCTAGGTAGTAAATATGAGTTTTTGGTCAAAATAGACCAAATGACTAAAATGTGCCAAATGTGTTTAGATTGGCATATTGGATGTGTCTTGTTGAGAAAGGAAGCTTGTGATAAGCTATTGTGGTAGTTGAAATTCATGGATAATTTTTCTAGTGATAGAATGGTTGAGGTAACCGAATAACTTCCTTTGTTTGACTATTTATTGTAACTGTATGTGAGTATGCTATGTAGTGCATGAACTTTTTTTTGGATTAAGCATGTTTTATAGCATGGGTTGAATGTTGCATGAAATAGCTTTTGATTGAATAAAAGCATTCAAATGCATGTTTTTAAATAGTATGTTAATATATATGCTATGTATGAGAAAATGTGTAAAGTGGTAATAAGGAACCTTAAATTGTGGGAGTTTACTCGAGTGAAGGTGGTGATAAAGACCATATGGCATGCTCTCCTTAGTGCCTAACAGGGTGTGGTATTGGAGACAATTCTCCTTAGTGCCTTATAAGGTACAGTATTGGAGAAGATCTCCTTAGTGCCTATTGAGGTACAGTGATAGAGATGTGAGACTCCTTAGTGTCTATGTGATATGGTGTTGGAGTCAATGATACACCATTGTGTGTATTGGGAGAAACCATAGTCTGTATGTACATTAGAACATCTTTGGTTGGGTGATTCTACCACTACAGGTGAGCTCAAATCTAATGAGAATGTACATTAGTCTAAAGTGAGGCTATGGTTTCGTGTCAGGGTGATTTAGAGGTTCAGTCGATAGTGATCATGCTAAGATATGCTATGAGATACTATGAAATGTTATGTGAGAATGGATATGTGTTATGTGAAAATGAATGGAAATGAGATATGTGATATAAATGCTATTTTAATAAGATTTAAAAGGTATATTATGCTTTACTTCTATATTATTGCATGTGATAGTCAATAAGGGTGAGTTATTCTGTTACTGAGACTTTTATCTCACCCCTATAGTTATAGTTTATGGGACCGAGAAGTAATTAGGGTAAGGGAAGAGAGTCTGGGCTGGCTTGGTTTGTAGAAGTTGTGTAAACTTAAAGTTGTGTAATGAACTAAACTGAGAATTTGTGTATATATGTGTAAATGAGTTTTCATAAGATTGCATGCATGATAAGAGTAATTATTTTTTGTAATCTTAGCCTAATTGTATGTGTATATGATGAAATGAATTAGGGGGCTGTGATTGGAATATGTTTGTGCTGAACTGTTGTTGATATTGGTGAATCTTATGCCCAAGTAAGAAATTATGATGAAATGAGTTATTTGAAGCTAAGATTGAGTAATACATGTGTTGTAATATCAATGTATATGAATGTCATTAGTGAAGGGCCACGTGGGCCAAGATATGCCATGAAATGGCAAGTTGTGCAAGTTTTTGAAAATGTGGAAATTTACTGTAGAAGGATCAAATTTCAATATATGTGTATGATTATGATACAATATGGTCAATCAAGTGTATTAGGTCCTTTTGGACTTGATTCAAGGCCTTGTGTGGTCTAATAACAGGAAGGGATTGATTTGAGTGCTTGGGCCTACAAATTTTTCAAAAAAAGTGACTTTTTACACTCGGGTGTCTAAATTTAGGACCATTAGAATGCATGTAAACCTATCTTATTAGTTAGATTATGAACTAAGCTTTATATGGGCACTTGAATTACTTTGATTGGACATTGTGTGTGAAAACATTGCACGCCGAAAGTTCATCATGTTGACTATTAAAATGACAGCAAAAATTTGGGCAAGCATGCTACGGCGCATGGTGACACATGCCATTGCACATGACATAAAATAGGCTGAGTGTGTGGCTCCGTGCCACATGCCGCAGCACACGTACTACATGCCTCAATGTATGAACTAAACCTTAACTTGAGTTTGTGATGTAAATACATGAAATTGAGAAGGGAATGCATATGGGTTGTGTCCAATATGCATTAGATAAATATCAGATTTAGTATGATTTGGATGGTTTTGTAAGATGAGTTTTGGGCCCAAGCTTTTCAAATAAACCCTTAGATTTGTGATTGATATGTTTATGTGGTAACTTTGTAATCTTCTTCTGCATTGAGTGAATATAGGTGAAGGTTACATTTTCCAAATGGATGTTTAATGCATGAAATGGGTTTTTAAAGAACTGATTTTAGTGAGTTGCATGATTTGTGAGTGTGTGTGTATGTGTGTATGGGTATTTTTTTATACGCATGAAATGGTGGTTTATATAAAAGCATGATTATAGGAGTGAGAGTGTAGGATAGGCTAGCACCCAAAAGAGAGGGTGAATTGGGTGACACTTAAAAACTTTTCTAAAACTTAAAGAGTAAAATGCTTTAGTATGAAGGAAGAAGATGAGACACTAGATTTAGACCGATTCAACCTCAAACTTGGCCTACATTTAGTCCTTAAGATCACACTTGAGATTTTCAATTAAATTAACAAGGTTTAATACTTGCTACCACAGTGTAACTCACAAGACTTAACTTGTCTTAAATCAACTAACAAACCTTGCTCTAATCCAGAAAGTTGTTACAAACCCTTGAAAATTACCTTTTCAAAATTTTAGAAGAATGAGATAAACTTTTACAAAAAAACTTTACTAAAGAGTAGATAAATTACAATTAAAAGCTTATAAACTTGTGAGAGCTTTTTCACAATTCTTTTCAAGAATGATAAAGGAATGCTAAATGATTAAGCACAATTTGAAAGCTTTGTGAATGCTCAAATAAAGAAAAGTTCACCCAATAATTAAAAGTTCTATTTCATACTTAAATTCTATCACATATATAGTTTATGGCAGTGGTCAGAGCATTAGAATAGTATGACTAGTTGTTGGTGCAATTTCTTGTGTGTAACCTGTTATTTCACATGTGAAATTACTTTCATCATGTTCTAGATATATGTATGTGATAAATTAGGCATAAACCTCAAGGTGTCTCACATGTGGTTTGGACAATATGAATATGCAATCCATTTTATGTACAAAAACTTGCATGCCATCCTCTTGCTCTCACACGTGGTTTGGCTAACAGAAAGCCAGTACTAGTTCTGTGAACAAAAACTCACATGCGACTAACTTATCCTCACGTATGATTTAGCGAGTATAAAGTTAAGCCCAAATCTATGTGATACAACTTGCATGGAACCAATATGCTCTCATGAGTGAAATGACTAGCAGAATGCCAAAGCCAATTCTTGTGAAACAAAACTTGCGTGGAAGCAATGGATTATCACGTGTGAAATGGCTAGCTTCAAACCCAGACCATTTAGGAGAATATATCAATCATGGAACACAACATCACTCATGTGTGAAATGACAAGTAGTAAAGCTTAAACCATTCTGAGATACATATCACACGTGGAATTGCAATGCACTCAAGCATGATTTTGCATGATCAAGAGATATGGATTTATGAATCATGGATCATATAAGCAAGCAAATTGAACTTGGCTTAAGATGACTTCAAACTCAATAAGGCAAGATATGTTCAAGGAATAAATGACAAAATGACGTGTGGTTACCATTAACTCTCATGTGTGAAATAGCTTATGTCACAATGTAATAAAACACAACTTGATAAACATTGCATGTAGACCAGTGGGTTGGTTATGTAATTTGGAACCTAGAAGCATAGTCAAGGCATCACACACATGCCAAATGAGGTGTCCCAACTCAACCGCATGTGCCAATAGCTTATTCCAACCATTCGACCACACTTAATGGACTCTTGCAGACTCGTGCAACGCACCACACACAAAAACGCTTATGTCATAAAATCACCACTCAACCCTGATTTTCACAAAACATTAAAGGATAGGAAAAGTTGTACAAAATCAGCTATTTCATTCTAAATTTCTCAAAATACATATATTTCTACTTGCCCAAGTATTTTGGCCCTATCCATGAGTTCACAACTAAAACTCACTAACCCAAGGCACAAAATACACTAGTTATACACAAAATCATGCAAGTAGTGCATAAATCATGTCAATTAATCCTAGTTGGCAATTATATTAACAAATACACATGAAAGTAACAAAAGAGAGGCATATAGAGGATTACTCCACAAATTATAGGCCTTTGTATGTTTTCCTTGACTCAAATCTGATGAGCTACATCTTGAAAATATTGAGAATTGAGGGGTGAGTACAACCACTTGGTAATCAAGTTTCACTTAACCCATACAGTTTCATAACAATTATAAATAGATGTAATTAGGAAACAAGCACATATATCACATAATACTAGGCCACGGTTCACAAAACTAACAACCATGTAATTGGGCTTGTTACAAAACACTTATCATGTTATTTAGCAAAAACATAACACAAGGTCGCAAAAATAATAACCATATGCCCTCAACACATATCAGACCATTAAACTAATAACCATGTGGCCGAACTTATATGCATGATTAGATGCCAACCTTATATCCTCTACTACCTCCGACATGAAATTAATGGCTTTCATGTAGCTACATCCTTCACGGACTATCCTAGCCTTCTAATTGTGAGGAGCTATCGAGCCAGGGTGAACCCACTCACTTATGTAATCCGATTTCCCCCAATACTAACAACTATAGGGTGTCGTACCTCTAATCTAGCTTCCTCATAAATCGGTAAAGACTAGTTAGGTTCGAGTTCCTCACAGAACCAGTGAGACAGTCCTGAATCAACCATGGGACAAGGGCTATCTCTCGATTCCAATAATTGATGCCATGACTAGTTCCCGATTCCAACAGTCATTGCCAAATACCACATGGATTTCAATCAATCTACTCCTCTCCTTAGGTGAACTCCTACCAATAATCATGCTATGCACATGTTTCACATAATATGCATTTTAACAATCATTTCTTAACACATGAACTCACATAGCACAAATACTCTACAATTCAACACACAATTCATCACAATTCTCTACCTATAATAATAAATCACAATCAATTTCATAAAACACCAAGGGTGGCAAAATCAAGGTTTTCTTTCCAAAACCATTTTACAAATCAAGCACTTTGCCAATATGCATCATTAATTTAACTTATAATTCACATTTCATAAATACAATTAACATTCAACTATAAAGATTAACTTTCCCCTGGTTACCTCAAACTTTTGAGAGGTCAAAGGTTTAACCCTCACTATACCAACTTCCCAAAGCTTCAACAAGCTTGAATGGTGCTAAAAACGAACCTCTCTATATCAATACCACAAGAATTTCATCATTATCTAACTCTTAAAGTTTTATCAACATAAAAATCCACACACTCTATTTTATCAACTCATAATTACTACCCATTCATACCCAATGGGCTCATAGTATTCAATTAATGCACATTATCACTTACAACACCTCAAACCATTATTAATGCACATTAACCTCTCCCAACTATCTCATAAATATCAATTTTTAGATAATGAATGCTCCTATAGACCAACCACTTCTAAAATCATCAATATGGTGTTCTAATATATTAAACAACTCTCCTTTTACTTATTTTAACTAATGGAATTAGACCCACGCGCCTATAGACCAAAAATCCATCTCTCAACTCAACCCCTACCATAAATCATCATAAATGAGGGAGAGAAAAGAAGAATGAGGCTTAGATTACCTACCTTGGGTGTTTAGGAGCTTCAAAACATCAACAATGAGAGCCAATATGCGTTCCTTAGCAGAGCCTCAGCATTCTCTTCATTTTCCTCTTCCTCTTCTCTAATGTTTTTACGCACAGAATGAATTAAATATATCTAATTTTTGGCTGTGTGCCGCGGTGCATGGCACAGAGGAGCCCATTACATTTAAATTGTCTTTGCACACCGCAGCGAACTAAGCATGCACCATAATGTGTGGTACTCACTTTCTCTTCCTCTTTCCTTGCTCAGGTAGCCCGCTATTAATTCAAACCCACTTCTAGGGCTAAAATCACAACAATGATACCAAGTTAAGCCCCTCTAGCCACACACCTCATTAGGTTAATAAACTAGGGTTAGAATTTTTTAGATGTTACACATACTGTGGTGTGTGTGGTACACACCATGGCAAATGGCTTAGTTTCTGACTTTAGAACATTGTTTGGAAAAGCTTAGGACCTAAGACTTTATTTTAAAAATCATTAAAATCCTTTACTTATTAGAGAATTTCACAGTGAAAAATAATCACATGTATTAATCATTTCCATCATATGCTCAACCATAAAAGAAGCAAGGTTAGATTATGAGATGTGCACCACATGCATTATGGCATGTGGCAAGAGCCATAGACTCCCATTCTCTGTTCTATGTACTATGGCATGACATGCAATGTGCCACAATGCATATGATAGAAATTCCTGCTATCATTTAACAGTTCATAGAGTGAAATTTTAGTGTGCATCGTTTCCATATAAGACATCCAATTAGAGTGATTCAAGAGTCCACACGAAGCTTATTTCATAAGCTAGCTAATGAGATAAGTTTAGATAGATCCAATGGTCCAATATAAATTTAGACACCTAGTTGTAAAAGGTCACTTTTTTTGAAAATCTTGAGCACTAAAGTGTTTAAATCTCACACTTTATCCTATTAAGGTATTTGGGGCTTAGAACCAAGTTTGAAAGGACCTTATACACTTCATTAACCACAATTTGTATGATATGTATACACAATTTAAAATTTGACTACTAAATCTCCTATTTACACTTTGGAGGGCAACCACAAGTTTCTCAATCAAACACACAGTTGGCTAAACTTTTATAACCGTCACCATAAAATCATCATAACACATATATTCACCATAAGACACATATTATATACATTATAATCATATTCTAACATTTCTTACACTTGCAATTGAGATAGAATTCACAATTTAATCACATATTCTCCACATATTCACTACACACACAATCATAACCCATTCTTAGTTAAACCTTAACCCATGTTTCACATTTCACCACATATCCATACACTTAGGCTAAATTTACAAAATCACTACAATTTAGTTCTTAACATGTACATGTCATCCTATGGAAACTTTTCATATTTCAAATATCAAAAGGCAAGTTCATTATACTAGCTCAAGAATTCCAAGGCAATAGCACAACTATACCAGTTTTGAATATTTCCTTTTGCCTTCCTCACTACTTTAAACCTATTAAAATGTAACCATAGGGTTAGATAGTAACCTCAATAATTGAATAACTTACTACTGTTAACTATCACAAGTAACTATAAGTAAGTATAGCATAGTGTATATATATAAACATAGCATATGGCTGATATTATGTAACATCCTGAATTTCCTAATCTCGAGGTTAGCTGTTAATCGAGGGTAAAGTGGTAATTAGTGTGTGATTAGAGATTTGGATTATTATTTAATAGTTTGACTTGTTGGGATGCTATGTGAACAGATATAGGTAAGAAGATTGCATTTCGGGTCAAAGCAAGTGTGCATGATGAGAATTAATCTCACTATGCCATGTGCCACAACTTGTGCTACATGTATTGTGATGCATGGACTAGAAAATGACTTCTTAAGTCATGAAATTTTAGAAATTTTAAAAGGAAGAAATTGAAAACATATGAAAGGGAGAAGAGAAGAAGGGTTGATTAGCTAGGGCAAGCCATTTCAGGCCATTATAAGGTACTTCTGATCAATTACTTAGCAGGTAAGTTACATATAACTCTTACCTTTCATTCTACACGAATTTCTCTGAAAATGTGTTATAGAGAAATTGAATTAGTGAAATTTTAGGGGTTTGATTCTTGTCCAACAATGATAAAAAGGTTTTTAGGAGTTAAATTAAAGCTTTATGACTGGTTTAAAGTTGAATGATAGAGCGTTGGATATGTTATCCCAATAAGTCAAAATAACACTTCACTATTTAGAATCCCAATCTCACATTAAATCACTAATTCATTCCTTAATTAGTGTTAATGCAGGATTATAAATTTAGGATATTACAGAAGGTAGGCAGATTCAACCACGAAAAAGTCCTCTAAACCCAGTCTATAGGAATCTCTTAATCTTCCTTATCAATCACTGGCCTACTCCTTAAAGAATAGGAGGTTGCTGGACTACTCAACTACACCTTTGGTTATTGCTCAGGTTCTATTCTCACTTCAGTCTCAGGCCTTGCCTCTTGCTTTAGCCTTTGCTCCTCGTGACCCCGATTATAGTTTAGGGCATCACGACTAGCTAGACTTCACTGAATGTCTAGCATTACTTCCATCATTCATGCTATTATCAGGTCATTACCTAAGGTTATTCTGGTGGCACCTTCAGATCTTACACATCTTAGGAACTCTGACCCTTTGTGCGCTGCGGAATTCTACCATGTTCGCTCATAGTTACTACAGTTACCTTATAACTTTAGTACCTTTCTCCCCTCCTATAAAGTTAAGTTAGAAAACGTCAATAAACAGGTGGTTATAAAGGCTGAAAAGAGAGTAATAAATGTAAAAATTTGCCAACTAATGTGATGCAATACATAAAAAGATTAAAAAAAAAAAAGAAAACTAATACCAAATTATAAAGTCCCTTACTTAATTCAAACTTTACCATCTAACTATAAAATCACAACAACACATAACAAAGCAACATCAGAGTAATAGCCCTCAATTTGTTTTTAAAATATAGTATCCCAACTTCATCAAAAGCATATTTAAATAAAAAAGCTAATGAAAGTGCAAATATGCATCTTAAGACTTAGAGAGGCACAATTACTTTTCTATAAAATGTGCTCTATTTATCTTTACAATGCACCATGGCATGGAACACATGCGCCGTTGTGCATATGATAACAAATTATGCTGTCACATGATAGTTTGATCCAATTCCACATTTAACGTTTGATTGGAGTGATTTAAGTGCCCACACGAAGCTTATAACATATTCTATCTAATGAGATAAGTTTGAACTCGATCTAATAGTTCAATATAAAATTAGATACCCAGGTGTAAAAAGCTACTTTTTCTTTTAAAACTTGCACCATAAGTATTCAATTCTCATTCCTTGTCCCATTAGACTACTTTTGGCCTTGAACCAAGTCTAAAAGTACTAAATGTAACATGCTAAGTTTCTCCATATGTAATTATCAGAATTTTTAAGGGTAATTTAGTCAATTTAGATAAACTATTGATTTAGCGAGGGTTATGGGAGACTAATATGGTTTTTAAATCCTTAGACAGCCTTAGAAGAGGACTAAGTTAATGTTCAAGTAGGCCATGTGATAGGAAATTAGTCGCTTATCCTCAAAATTAAACTAAAGGTAACCCTAATGCAATATAGGGTCAACCCTAGATCATCTCCCAAGGAATGATCTTAGTCTAATTAAAAGTTATCTAGTGGAATAAATTAGCCAAAGTTGTAGGAATTTGGTTATCTAATTATCTAAACTAATTACCTAATGATTAAAATGCTAAATAAAGTGAGTGAAATGCACTTCCCTTTTCACAAGAGTGGCACCCTAGAGATTAGTTGATTTTGGACTCATTATCTTCTCATGATTAGGCTAAGTTTAGCTTCCCTTTCCTCTTGACTAAAGCTGTCATGACTTAATAAAATTATCCTAAGCCAATTAACCTAATTAGCTAACCTCCCTAGGTCTTAGATTAAAGTCTCTAATTCAATTAAAAAATTGATGAAGAAATTAGCCAAGTGATTCACTCAAAATCCTCCCTCAACAGCCATGGTCAAACATATAAATTGAGCAACCACAAGATTATGTCAAGCTACTCAACAACACAAGCATTAACACCATAAGATTATGCAATATTAACACAAGTAATTCACTAATTGAAAAATATAAGATTATATGCCAAACAAAGAGTGGTAAAATTCAGTCATGGCTGTCCAAGGAAGAAATTAAATGAAACAATCCTCTCTCTTTACATCAACATCAAATTCAAATTAGAATTTACAAGCTAAGATGATTAAACCCTAGATTAAGGAATCTAACCATCTAGTAAAAAGAGAAGAGGATAGGAAATAAAAGAACTTAGCCAATTTGAAGGTCAAGATTCATCCTCCATCTTCATCTCTCAAGAATTCCACTAAAGAAATTAGCCAATCTTTATCATATTCAAGAACCCTAGTGATTGCTTGTGAAGGCCAAACTCCATAGCTCTTGAATGATGGAAATGAGCTTCAATCCTTGTGAAAATGGAAGGGATGGAACGAAAATGAAGAGAGGAGAAGAATGGTATGATTTTTGTGGAGGTTTAGTAGCTGAAAATGGAGGTTAGGGTGTTGGAAAATGAAGAACAAAAGAGAGAAAATGAAGAACACTATGAACAAGAGAGAGAAAATTGGGAAGATGAATGAGATAAGTGTTGGATCTCATTTGAGGGGTAAAATGGTGTGCTTATTCTGTTTCCCATCAGCTGAAGGCTTTATTAAAAAATAAGAAAAGAAATTAAAATGGAAATGGAAACCTTGTCATACTTGAAAGGTGGCAACCTCCTATTGGTTTGTAGATGATTCAAATGTGTGCCTAATTTTCCATGTGTCATCCACATCATTTAAGCTGATTTAATCCCTCAAAATAATCATAATTCACGTGCAAACCATCAGCCATTGACCTCAAGGAGTGTTGACTTCAATTGCCCAATTGATGCACAAGTCATAGGCCACCTATGTCACAAAAATCACATAATTCAATTAAATGGCATGTGATATAATAAAATATAATTAATGTCCAGAATTAAATTCATAATTAGAAGAGAGAATTTATTAAATTAACCAAGTTTCAGGCTACACACAATTATATAAAAATTTCCAGACAAAGGCGAATTGAAAACTAGGTCAAATTAAGACTTTAAGAAAGTGTTGACTTTTTTATTTAATTACTCTCAAACTAAAATGAATTTTAAAAATATAATTTTACCACTCATCAACTAGACATAAAATGGGCTTTGTCAATTTTTCTTGTACATTTTCTCAAAAGTTCATTTTTTAGACCAAAATACCTCTAATGTACTGAACCTAGAAACTTAGGCAGAATTTTAAATATAATGCAATGTGTGCACTTGAAGGTGGTAAGTCATTAATAAAAGGGTCCCAATTAAAAAATAAAAGTGGGTAATAAATGTGTTCTATCACCATGGCACGAAAGAGAGTTTAAAATTTTATGAAATTTTCTATGCCATGTGCAACGACGAGCATGTTGATGAGTCACAGTACACGTACAAAATCTATACTTATCAGATCATGAATCAGACTTGAAAAACATAAGAGAGAAAGAGGAATAACAAGAGAGTGATAGAGGAGAGCCTATGGTTTGCTAGGGCACGATCTCTAGGCTACTTTGGAGGCATTTAGAGCTTAAGTCACCATTAGGTAAGTTGCAAATTCCCACCTTTCCCTCTTTTATGCAAAAATCTTGATTGGTGGGTCAATGAGGGCTTTGATTTCAGTTCTCTTAGGTTTAAATTGAACCCATTAATTTATTTAAGGTTTTGGAGAGTTAAATCAAGTCTCTAACCCTAAGTTAATGAGTTTTGTGGTGATTGAGAATTTTTGGTAAGGGTTTGGATGAATCTTAAGTATAATTTGAGGATTTTGAGACAATGTGGGATATTGGTTAGCAAATTTGGTGTGTTAGGATGTTTAATAGGATGGTTAGAGTGTTTGGGAATGGTTGATAATGTTAGAAAAGGAATTTGGGTATTTTAGACACTTAGAACCTAGAGAATTCGGAGTTACCCGAAGTGATAATTGATGATTGTCACTTGATTGTGTAGATTCAACATTGCTCGAGTTGTATTGTGGGTATAGAACATGTAGAGCTAATGTTGAACCATGGTAACCCTTTTGTGTGTGATAAATGGTTAAGGTAATGAAATAATTTACCTGATTGATTATATTGCTTAACTATTTGTGAGTAGATATGTGGATTTAAACTTAAGATTTGATAACCTTGCATATTACAAAATGTGGTTTTATGCATAAAAATCTATTTTTGCAAATGATAAGTATGATGAAAGTTATATATAAATGAGTTGAGAAATTTGAAATGTTTATGTGATACATATGTTGAGTATAGGCATGATCATGTTAGGGGTGGGAGTTTAACGGTAGGAAGGAGTAGTGGAAGTCTATATAGCCTGTATCTCCTTAGTATCTAGTGAGGAATGGTGTTGGAGATTTCCTCCTTAGTATTGATACGGGATACGGTGTTGGAGAGTAATGCTCCTTAGCATCAATGATGTGGTGTTAGAGTAACGACACCCTGATTCATGTGCGATAAGTGTAATGTCCATCTTAACATTACCAAAATTCACCACACAATCACAACAAACAAATAAAATTAGGAGCAAGGATTGCTCCTAAGCTCACATTATCTATAAAAGGGTTAAAACTAATAATATTTTAAAATAATTGTGGAATATTTAAGATCCCATAAAAACCCTTCAAATTTATAGTTTGAGCTTAAACTTAATGATTTATAAAAGTATTGAAAGCATGAAAAAGTTTTGAGAAGCAAAACACTTCAAAACAAGGCCAAAAATGTCATTTTTGAGTGTTTTGGTCCATGCACTGCGGCTCGTGGTCCATACACCCCAGCATGTGGCACAAAAAGCAAATTTTTCTTACTGTACCATGAGCCACAGCTTGGCCAAAATGCGCCGCGGTGCATGTGTCCATGACAGCGATACTGTCATGACAGCTTTTCTGGACGAACTTCGAACGCACATCATTTTCGCATTCAGTGTCCGTTTAGAGTGATTCAAGAGCCCATGTGAAGCTTATTCAATAAGCTAATTAATGGTATAAGTGTTGTTATGATCTGACATTGTATGAGAATTTTATATACTCGAATGCAAAAGTCAAATTTTTTAAAGTGATTTTCAACCATCTAAGTATCCAAAACTCATAACTTATATCATTAATCCATTATGAGGCTTAAACCAAGTCCAATGGACCAAAATACACTTGAGTGAACACTCAAACACCTAAAAACATACCAAACGAAAAATTTAGCCACTTGATGGCTATTTCACCCAATATGGCCAAAATACCAAAACAACACCAAATACACTATTTGGCATCTATTGCCACATAATACATTACATATACATTGTCACCATATAGATAAAACATTCCTTGCACTGGTATTAGTATTTTAGCCCATCACCATAAAAATTACCACATATTCACATCATATATAATATTGGGCTAAAATACAAAATAACATAGTGTGAAACAAGTGCAACCAATTAAAATGATATGCATTCCTAGTTGGCAACATATAATCTCATCCATATAAGTTTATGAACATGATTCAAATCAAAATTGGGCTTTACAATGAGAATGTAGCAAGTATGCTAGCCCTTGCCCGATTCTCTCCCTGGCTCAGTCTCACTGGTGGAACCTATAAAATGATAACCATGGGGTGATATAAAAATCTCAATAACTAAGATAATCTACATTATTAATTAACATGCCAAGTTATAGAGAAGCCTTAAATCAAGTAAAATAAACACACCATATAAGTTCACCACAAGTTACATCCATGATCCCTAACCATTCAGTCCCCGAGTACTCCCAACTAAATCGGTAGGCTATTTCACAGAACCAAACCATATGTATGGTCCCCAAGCTCACCATCTATGGTAGGACTACCCGGTCAAGGTGTCCTATACCACTTCTGGACTATTGGTTCCCCTATTACAAGTAATTTGAGATGTCATTACTCTAACACCATATCCTACAAATGCTAAGGAGCATAGTCTCCAACACCGCACCCATTTTTGGGCACTAAGGAGAGTATGTGCTGCACCTGGTGTCTCAAGGTGCCAGTAATGCCATATAGACTTAATCTTCACTAACACCACTAGGGTGACCTCCCACCCTTTAATATGCCACATTTCACTACATATCTTCACTTGACCCTGCGTAAACAACTTTCTCAATAAATATAACAAATCTTACCATTTACTTCAAAAATATAGAATTTCACAAACCAATACTCTACTCATTTTTAAAATAGTTAACCTTTACAAAATTTATACATGTATACACAATAAATCAAAGAAAAGAAACTTGAGAATAACTTATTCAAGGAAATAAATAATGTAAATTATCTAGTTACCTCAACCCTTTTGTTACTAAAAGGGTTACCCGTGGTACTAAATCTCTTCTTGTGTCAAGGTAAGTCTTCCCATACCACAATCTACATCAACAAGTATTATATGTTAATTTTCAATTAACACAAGCACTATTAGCTACTAATAACCTCCCAATTCTCCTACTTCTCACTCATATTCTCAATAAATAGGCTTGTCAAGATTACAATTTGTTCATACAATCCCTTGAAGCCTCCCTCTAACTCTATCACATCATAACACTTAATATTTCAACTTATCACACTTCAAAGCCCCATGATCAAGCTAGGGCTTGATCCAACTTTCACCAAACAATAAAGTTGCTTCATATTACCACATATATAAGATTAATAAACCTTAATCTAACCTTTAGAGTCAATAGAAACCTTCAGAACATAATTAAATAAATTAATTATATTTTTAACTAATTTATCCCTTAATTAGTCAATTTTTCAGATTTGAAATTTTTGGATGTTACAATAAGGGGAAACCATAGTCTGAAAGTGAGATAGGACACCTTTGGCTAGGTAAGCTTACCACTGAAGATGAGTTTGGATCATTGTGAATGTGTACTTAGTCCAAGAGCCTATGGTTTTGGTCGGGGTGATATAAAGGCTCAGATGGTAGAATGATCATGCTAGTGAAAAAAGATTTGTACTGATGAAAAGAGTATGTGGTGACATGCTAAATGTATATTTTCAAAGTTTTATAGTTTTACTCTCTTATGGTTGTGCATGTTAATTATTAATAGTGAATTATTTTGTTAGTAAGATGTTTATCTCACCCATGGTTATATTTTACAAGTGACGACTCTGGTAAGGGCAAGGGGAAGGAAGAGGCAATTGAAGAGTAAAGAATATTGTAGTATAGCTTTTCCCTTTCTCTCTTTGGTTTTATAATGAATATTACCACTATATATTGCCAACTTAGGAACATGACATTATTTTAGATATCACTTGTATGGATTTGTGATAAGTGTGTGTATCTTAGTCTAAGATTGATGTTGTGGATTAAGTGTGTGCCTGGCCAGGTTACACTTACATGTGATATATATTTCAAGTGTTTTGAGTGCCAAAATGACCAATTGATTTGTGCATTGAATTGTGTTATTGTCAAATGGGGGTTTGGTGGTCATTTTGAGCATGATTGCTTAATTGTGTGATATGAATGAATTGTTATGTTACATGTGGTCCATTTGAGGTGGTCAAAGTGTCTCTTGGGTTAATGGCATTTGGTATTATGATTTGGACCCTTAAGGTGTGTTTTGAAGTGAAAACGAACCATTTTGGATTATGGTGTCTATCTTTTAAACAGATAATTACCTAAGTGTAAAATTGGTGCCACTAGCTAGAGGCTCAAAGAGCTTTGTGTGGACATTTGAATAGCCCAAATCAAATATCGGATGGCAAAATGGCACACTTTGAAAGTTTGAAGGGAAGTCATGACAACAATCTGCTATCATGATAGTGGGTGTATGCCATAGTGCAAGAGGCCTTCGAGGGATTTTTCCCTCTGTGCCATCTACCACGGTGGACACGGCTTACATCATGGTGGATGGAGCAGAATTTACAGAAGAATGGCATTTTTAACCTAATTTTGATATGGTTTGTTGCTCATGCTTCCATATTTGTTCTAAATTGATTTTTAACTATAGTTTGAGCTCAAACAATATTTTAAAAAAGGTTTTCTTGGGATATCTTTAAACCATTGAGTTGTGGTACTTTTGGTAGTGGATTTTATTTAATCCTAGTTATCACAACGATGTGTGAGTGTTATCCTGGTAATGTCAAGGCAGACATTACACTAAACACACATGATTAACACCATTTATCACATATATCATGTCAAATGCTCATTTTGACCTCTTAATGCCATCTTACACAATTGTGGACTTATATAAGGCATAATATACAAGCACATATACATATAGACTTGTTCTAGTTTCAACCATTCAACTTTTACAAATGAGGCTCCTGCCTTACCATCTAGTCAAAAATCACAAATACATTTGACTCACACAAATTGGGCTAAGCCTCACCATTTAGTCAAGTTTTCCTACACCTACACAAATCATCACATCAATCTCATATATACTGATAGAACTAGTTATACAATATAATATAAACTTCCTTGAATAGCATCTAGGTGTACCCATATACTGATAAGTCACATTTATTACACATTTTTCCTTATTATTATTGACCAAAAATCATGTTACATGTACCCAAATTGCACACTTATCGCATTAATTGTGAGAAATTGCTTAAGTGTAGGATTTTATGCATTAGGGCATTTTGATCAAAAAATTAGACTTTTGAGAAAATTAGTTAAGATGCATTTTTATTCCAGAAGAAAAATGGTCTAATTAGATTTTTCAAATTCTTTAAATTGAGAGTAATTAATTTTACAAATTGAAAATTTTGAAAAGTCAAAGTTTTTGGTTTACTTTTTTTCTTGCACTTGGGCTAGGTTATTTTTGTGCATGTGTGGCCTTACAATTTTTGGGCTATTTGGAACACCCTAAGGACTCTTTTATGATGTTATAATAAGCTTTTATTATTTAATTGCATTATGCCACATATTTAGAAATTAATTTTAATTGAAAATGCAATTATTATCCATATGCTTTTAACTTTGATATTGTGTGTCACATTTATTTGTATAGGATTACACTCTTTGGATTTGGCACATGAGAACTATTGGATTGGAATAATAGATTAGTCAATAGACAAAACACTTGAGTTTTAGGGTGAAAGTATAAGCTTTGCATGGTCTTGCACACATTATACCACACTTTGAATCCACACTCTCTCTCTCTTAATTTCTCATTACCTTTAGCTTTATTTAATTCAATTTCTAGACCTTTTTTATCTGAATTTTCATCCATTTTACCATGGTAAATAATAGATTTACCCTAGCTCATTTTTTACCCATTTACTTAACATTAGAATTGGGCCTTTTTACCCTAGACTAGAATCAAACTACCCTAATTTCATTTTCAGCATTCATTCTTTCATTCACTCTCATTTTTTCATCCTCCACCCTTCTCCATTCTGTCTTCATTGTTCTTTATGTTCTTTATCTCTATCTCACCTTCTCTCCTCCATATCTCATGATCTAACCATCAAAATCCTAATCTGACTTCACCATTCTTCTTCTTCCATCTCATTCTTCAAACTTTAAACATCATTTTCTTGGTTTGGCTTCAAGATTCTCAAGTTGTTCATGAGTATGGTTCAGCCATGGTGAAAGGATTGTACTTAAATGGGTTCCAAGATGACTAGAGGCTAAATCTACAAGGAGTTCTAGAAGGGACGGATGTTAGAGGAGTGTTGAAATGTCTTAAGGAAGGTTAGGGGTTATGGCCACTCTCTATTAAATCTAAGTTTATGTAATCTTGTTCTTAAAATTAGGAGCATTGTTATATCTTGTTTTTATTAACCAAAATTGGTATTTAACTTATTGGTTTAGTGTTTTGCCACTTGATTCTCCTTTGTGCAGTTGCTAGAAATTTTCTCCAATACATTGTAATTCATATAAATATATGTTTTATGTGTGTTGAATGTGTCTTACACTGGCTATGCATAAATATGTTTAGTTAGTGTTTGATAAAATGTTTTGCATGTAAAATTATGCATTCGACTTACCATAGGCTGAGCTGTATATAAGGGGAACCTAAGGAGAATTTTGATCACTTTACACTTAACTAAGGAACTGATTAGGGAGTTGTACAAAATTGTGCAAGGATTTGATTACTTGAATTGGTTAGGAAAGCACATTTATGTAAAATTGTATAAGGGATTTAATTTAGGTCAAGAGAGTAGAAATTAACTTAAACCTAATTAAAAAGAGTAGACAAGGAATCTAGCATCACATAACTCTTAGGACTCTATTTTAAAAAGGGTTAAAACACTCCCATTTCTATTGTACTAGTTAATTAGGTTCTAACTAAATCTTCCACTTAGTTTAATTAGCTAAAATCAATAAACTCTTGATAATTTTATTTCACTAGTTTAGCCTTAATTAACCTTAGTTAGCCTCCTTAGTGAAGAATGACCTAGGTTGCCACTAGTATTATATTAATGTTAACTTAGCTATTTTGAAGTGTAAGTAACATACGCTCTCACATACCTACTACTGTTGGACCTTCAGCTAGATGTAGCACCATATACACAAGCAAGTTTTCAACCACAAATCATATACACATTCGCATATATTTATGCATCCTAATTCACCACTCAAATCTCTAACTATTACTTTATACATTCATTACATATAAGTGGTCATATCACTATCAATTGAGGCTACTTTTTTCCTTCCTTTCTTAGCCTTCTCATGCTCTCTTCACCTATGTACAAAGGTAATAGAGTAAGACATACATCCTAGTAACTTGGATAAACCCCAAATACCGGTTAGTAAATAAAATCATAAACAAGAGATAAAGTAACATGTATTTTAATAAAAACAATATAATATGCATATTCATGAATTCATACTCATCCATCATCATGCTTATGCTCATGCACTCTCGGTTTCACCTAGCAGAGTAAACTCTACGCTCGAGCTAGGACTTCCAGCCTTACACAAAATAGGGCCAACTAAACCTATATCTCAGACTAGGTATCCTTATTATGTATGGGTGGTCTCTTGAGTCCCACCTAGTAGAGTATTCTCAATGCTTGAACTATCAGGACTTCCTAACCTTATGAACTAAGGTTGTTGCTACCCTAGCAAAATAATACTAAACTACACTAATATAGTATTAGTGTAAACCTAGGTCGATATCTATGAGGAGGCTTAGTTGGAAATTTAGGTTTGAAGTATACTACAAGTTAAGGCTGATTTAGGACAGATTTAACCTCAAAACTAAATGAGCTAATTAATCTAATTCTAAGGTGAATAAATTGCGGTGAAAACCTATTAAAAGTAGGAACTCCTAAATAGAATTGGTCACCTATCCTTGTTTGATTACAACCTAGCTAGTTTGGTTTCTTCTCTCTTCTCTTTGGTTCTGGTGACTTAGTTATATTAACTATGACCCCAACCCAAGATTATGGTCTAAGAGTGAGCTAAAGGAAAGCTAGCAGTAAGCCTAACCAAAGTGTTACAAACATGAGTCCATTAGGTCAAGTACATATGAAGGAATCAATATACTCAAGATTATGATTCATGAAGATATTCACATGCATTCAAGTTGGCAAGATTATGACAAGCAAGAAAACATGTTAAACTCATTAAGCTAATCAAGATTATGAATCAACTTGAAGAGGCCAAAATCTAGAGCTCAAAGTAATAAAACTCAAGTTGCAACAAGCATCTCTTAATCATATAAATCATCACTTGAAATTACAAGATCAAAGAGTTATACAAATTTATAATTCTAGAGAGAGAAAAGTAGAGAGAAAAAATTCAAATCCAACTAGAAAATAATACAAACTTAAGGTTTCCTTCTCTACATAGTAGCTCCTTCAAGAATCTAGCCTTGCATTTTCAAGTGATGAACAAGATAAAGCTCCAAGATTATGGTCTTCTTCACCATGATTTTTCCCTATAATAGCTTGGTTTGATCCTTGCGAAAGCTATTAGGTTATGTAGTGAGAAAAGATGAAGAGAATGGTAGTGGTTTATAAAATTTAGATGGTTAGGTTGAGAGATATGGAGGAGAGAGAGTAGAAGTGTAGAAAGAGCAGTGAGAGGATTTGATGAACTTGAAGTTTGAAATCTAAAAATATGAGTGAATAATATAAAATCTGATCCTAAGCTAGCTAAGAAGTGTTTGAGACGAAATTATAATGGTCTACTTGCTAAACAAGTTACCACAAAACTCAAAACGAGTTATTAGGTCAAGTGAGGTAAGGGTAGTCTAAGTTGCAAGTCAACTAAAGTGATAATTCCAATGTTACTCTTCTGATCCCATATGTGCATTAACATTATAAGCTCTTATGTTCCCTTAATTTCCTTGGAATTCACTCCTAATTCCATTCAAATTCAGATCTAAAATCAGCTTCTAAGCTTCTCGAACACATTGCAATTATCTTGAACTTTGACAAGTCGACTTGATCTTTTGTGTGCAAGTACATGGAACCTTCATGTGTGCCTTATTAGTCTTGATAAATCACACCATTTTGAAGCCCATTCAGGTCTGAAATTTCGTGCTCCTTAGCTTCCCTATCTGCCAAACCAAGTCTTGAACCAAAACCTCTTCCATGCAAAGTGTCACCTAAGACAACAACATGAAATTTGACTAAGTTATTTTGCACATGTGATAATTATGAAAATATTCAAACCATAATATCTTTTTCCATATATTTTTAAAATTCATTCAAAACTTCACAAACATACATGAGAAAATTAAGGTGGCCATACATGCATGCAAACTAGGTCAAATTCACCAAATTGACAAGTTAACCCAAAATGTTTGACTTTTTAACCCTAGGTCCAAATGTGACTTTAAGACTAAATATTTCAACCCTACTGGACCTAAAAATAATGCACACATCAAAATTCCAATTTTCCCTTGAATTCCCAATAAACTGCAAAATGACAAAAATACCCCTAATATACACACTTTTTCACTAGTGCCCAAGACCCTAATTTAACACCAAGAATGTACATTTTAGGGTTTTTCATCATGAAATGAGGTCCTAAATGCCTAAGAAAAGTATGTAACAATATGGACCTATCACCTTACATAGAGTAGGACTACGACTCATGTAACATTCCAAACTTCAAATCTAAAAAAATGGATTAATTAAGGCATAAATTAGTTAAAAATATGATTTATTTATTTAATTATGTTTATGGGTGGCTAATTAGATTTTAGGTCATATTTGACTTTAAATTGAGATAGAATGAAAGTCGGATCAAGCGGGAAGCATTGGAGGGAGCAAAATCAAGTTATTGCTCACTGCGTCATGAGCCACAGCTTACGTGGCATGTGCTTCAGTGCATAGCATAATAGGCAACTTAAATTTTTGGGAATCATCAAAAATTGACAGATTTTGGGGTGGAAAACCTAGAGCATGAAGGGGGTGACTTTGGGCACTGCTAGGGCATCAATTTGGAAGGATTTTGAAGATCATTTGAGTCTTCAAACTCTTAGGTAAGTTTTCCTACCCTCCTCCTCTACCTTTTGATCTCATTTTCTATGGGATTTGGAAGAGGGAGAATTTGGTCTGATTGGATTAAGCCATGAGTTAATTTTTTAAAGGTTTCTATTGACTCTAAAGGTTTAATTTAGGTTTATTTAATCTTAGATATGTGGTAACAGGAAGCTACTTTCTTGGTTAGTAGAAGCTGGTAAAGCCCTCACTTGCTCATAGGGTGTTGAGTGTGATAAGTTGAGATATTGAGTTTTATGTTATGATAGAGTTAGAAAGAGACTTGAAGGGATGAAGTGAACAAATTCTAATCTTGACAAGTCTATTTGTTGAGAATTTGAGTGAGAAGTGGGTTGGGAGGTTTTTATTAGCTAATGGTGCTTGTATTAATTAAAATTAACATATAGTACTTGTTGATGTAGATTGTGACGTGGGAAGACTTACCTTAACACAAGAAGAGAATTAGTACCACGGGTAACCCTTTTAGTAACAAAAGGTTTTGAGGAAACTAGATAATTTGCATTGTTTATTACCTTATATAAGTTATTCTCAAGTTGCTTTTCTATGAATTGTTTAGTATATATATAAATTCCTTAAAGATTAACTATTTTAGAAATTGAGTGGAGTATTGCTTTGTGAAATTCTATATTTTTGAAGTAAATGGTAAGGTTTTGTTATATTTGTTTTGAAAGTTGTTTATGCATGTTTAAGTGGAGATATGTAGCAAAATGTGGCATATTAGAGGGTTGAAGGTCACCCTAGTGGAGATAGTGAAAATTAAGTCCATATGGCATTGCTAGCACCTCGGGATGCCAGGTACAACATTTAGTCCTCCTTAGTGCCCGAAAATGGGTGCGGTGTTGGAGACTTACTCTCCTTACCTAAAAGAGTACGGAGTTAGAGACTATGCTCCTTAGCATCCGTAAGATGCAATGTTGGAGTAACGACACCCCAATTACTTGTAATAGGGGAAAACAATAGTCCTGAAGTGGTTTAGGACACCTTGGTCAGGTAGTCCTACCATGGATGGTGACCTTAGAGACCATACATGTGGTTTGGTTCTGTGAAATAGCCTATTGGTTTGGTCAGGAGTATTGGAGGACCGGATGGTTAAGGATCATGCATGTAAATTGTGGTAATATTATATGATGTGATTATGTTACTTATTTTAATGCTTGTTTATAACTGGCTTGTTAATTAATAATGTAGATTATCTTAGTTACTAAGATTTTTATCTCACTCTATGGTTAACATTTTATAGGTGCTACTAGTGAGATTGAGCTAGGGAGGGAATCAAGTAGGGGCTAGCAAATCTGCTACACTCTTTGTAAAGCTCAATTTTGGTTTGAGTGGTGTACATAAATTTTTATATGATATTATATATTGCCAACTAGGAATGCATATCATTTTGATTGGTTGCACTTGTTTCATACTGTATTGTTTTGTATTTTAGCCTAATATGGTATGTGATGTGAATATGTAGGAATTTTTATGATGATGGGCTAAAACACTAATACAAGTGTAAGGAATGTTTTTATCTAAGTGGTGATAATTTATTGGTAGTGTATTTTGTGGCAACAGAGGCCAAATAGTGCTTGTAGTGTTACTTGTGTATTTTGGCCACATTGGTTGAAATGGCTATTGAGTGCCAAAATTTTTTATTTGGTGTGTTTTTATGTGTTTGATTAGTTACTCAAGTGTATTTTGGTCTATTGGACTTGGTTCAATCCTTACAACGGGTAATGGTATAAGTTATGAGTTTTGGGTACTTGGATGGTTGAAAATTTCTTTAAAAAACTGACTTTTGCATCTAATGTCTAAAATTCTCATACAGTGTTGGATCGTAACAAAACTTGTACCATTAGTTAACTTATTGAATAAGCTTCGTGTGGGCACTTAAATCACTCTAATCGGACATCAGATGTGAAAATGATTTACGTTCGAAGTTCATCCAGAAAAGCTGTCATGACAGCATTGCTGTCATGAACAGGTGCGCTACTGTGCATTTCGCACAAGCCGCGCACATGGTATAGTGGAGAAATTTGGCATTCTATGCCACAAGCCATGGCGCACGGACCACGAGCCATGGCGCATGGACTAAAAGACTCAAAAATGACATTTTTGGCCCTGTTTTGAAGTGGTTTTGCTTCCCAAAACTTTTCCATGCTTCCAATGCCTATATAAATCATTAAGTTTGAGCTCAAACTATCAATTTAAAGGGTTTTTATGGGATCCCAAATATTCCACAATTATTTTCAAAAGATTATTAGTTTTAACCCTTATATATATAATGTGAGATTAGGAGCAAATCCTTGCTCTTAATTATGATTGGTTATTGTAATTGTGTGGTGAATTTTGGTATTGTCAAGGTGGATATTACAACTCCCTACCCTAATATAGGGTACACTCATAGATCATTATCTTAGGTCCTTCCTGGTGAAATTAAGCTCTATGATCAAGACTTAGAACTTCCTAGCCTTGTATAGAGTACGCCCGCGATCCCCCACCCTAGTTGAGAGTATACTTGCGAATGTAAAGCATATGTCTTATCTTATACATTACTCACACAACTGCATGCATATTTCTTTCACAACATTGCTAGTATATATATTCATATATTACAATGCATACAGTTTTACAAAATACTTGTAAACAATTTCACAAACAAGCAAAAATAAGGGTTACTCTAGTAAACAATTTCACAAACAAGCAAAAATAAGGTTACTCTAGTTACATTTTAACTTTATTATCAAAGGTTACTATTTACACTGATCCTCTCAAGTCAATCCAGCTTTCCTAAGAAACCATCAGATGCTCAATCTGCATAATGAACACCTTCAAATTAGTTACTAATACCTAACTTAAGCACTAATTAAGCTAAATCAAATCCCTTTGTAATGACCCAAAAAATTCTCCTAATTTATATTTTCTTTAAATTATTTTATGGCAAATAGAGAGGGGTGAGTTAGCAAAACTTATGCTAATAGCTTACTTGAAGGTCTAAAGTTTTAATTTTACAGCAATAAATTTATTTTATTTAGTTTAAAATTATGGGAAAATTACTAAATACCTGTGTCTTTTATGTTATTAGAAGAAATTTTAGGCCCTCTCTTGTAATTTTTGCAATTTTATAAAGTTCAGATTTATGTTGCTCTCTCTCGGTTAGATATGCATGCACTGCCTCATTTTTTTCCTTCTCCTTCGTTGGCATTTTTGAAAAATCTAGAATCACCATGTAATATCCACCTTGACATTACCAAAATTCATCACACAATCACAACAAACAAATATAATTAGGAGCAAGGATTGCTCCCAAGCTCACATTATCTATATAAGGGTTAAAATTAATAATCTTTTAAAAATAATTGTGGAATATTTGGGATCCCATAAAAACCCTTCAAATTTGTAGTTTGAGCTCAAACTTAATGATTTATAAAGGTATTGGAAGCATAGAAAAGTTTTGAGAAGAAAAACACTTCAAAACAGGGCCAAAAATGTCATTTTTGAGTGTTTTGGTCCATATGCCACTGCTCGTGGTCCATGCACTGCGGCATGTGGCACAAAAAGCCAAGTTTTCTTGTTGTACCATGAGTTGCAGCTTGGGCAAAATGTACCGCAGCACACGTGTCCATGACAGCTTTTCTGGACGAACTTTGAACGCCCGTCATATTCGCATCTGATGTCTGATTGGAGTGATTCAAGAGCCCATGTTTATTTAATAAGCTAGCTAATGGTACAAGTTTTGTTATGATCTGACACCATATGAGAATTTTAGATACTCTGATACAAAAGTTAGTTTTTTTTAAAGTGATTTTCAACCATCAAAGTACCCAAAAACTTATAACTTATACCATTAACCCATTGTGAGGCTTGAACCAAGTCCAATGAACCAAAATACACTTAAGTGAACATTTAAACACACAAAAACATACCAAATACAAAATTTGGCACTCAATACCCATTTTACCCAATATGGCCAAAATACCAAAACAACACCAAATACACTATTTGGCCTCTATTGCTACATAATACATTACATATACATTGTCACCACATAGAAAAACATTCCTTGCACTTGTATTAGTATTTTAGCCCATCATCACAAAAATTGCCACATATTCACATCATATACAATATTGGGCTAAAATACAAAATAACAATGTGAAACAAGTGTAACCAATCAAAATGATATGCATTCATAGTCGGCAACATATAATCTCATCCACATAAGTTTATGTACACGACTCAAACCAAAATCGAGCTTTACAATAAGAATGTAGCAAGTATGCTAGCCCTTATCGGATTCCCCTCCCTGGCTCAGTCTCACTAGTGGAACCTATAAAATGATAACCAGGGGGTGAGATAAAAATCTCAATAACTAAGATAATCTACATTATTGATTAACATGCCAAGTTATAGACAAGCATTAAATCAAGTAAAATAAACACACCATATAAGATCACCACAAGTTACATGCATGATCTCTAACCATCCAGTCCCCTAATACTCCCGACCAAACCAGTAGGCTATTTCACAAAACCAAAATACATGTATAGTCGCCAAGCTCACCATCCATGGTAGGACTACCCAACCAAGGTATGGTAAATCACTTCTAGACTACTGGTTCCCCCTATTACAAGTGATTTGGGGTATCGTTACTTTAACACCCACATCCTATGGATGCTAAGGAGCATAGTCTCTAACACCGCACGCATTTTTGGGCACTAAGGAGAGTAAGTGCTGCACCTGGTGTCTTGAGGTGCCAATAATGCCATATGGACTTAATCTTCACTAACTCCACTATGGTGACCTCCCACCCTCTAATATGCCATATTTCACTACATCTTTCCACTTGACTATACGTAAACAACTTTTCCTAATAAATATAACAAATCTTACTGTTTACTTTAAAAATATAGAATTTGACAAACCAATACTCCACTCATTCTCTAAATAGTTAATCTTTACAAAATTTATACATATATACACAATAAATCAAAGAAAAGAAACTTGAGAAACTTATTCAATGTAATAAATAATGCAAATTATCTAGTTACCTCAACACTTTTGTTACTAAAATGGTTACCCATGGTACTAAATCTCTTCTTGTGTCAAGATAAGTTTTCCCCACACCACAATCTATATCAACAAATACTATATGTTAATTTTCAATTACACAATATTAGCTACTAATAACCTCCCAATTCTCCCACTTCTCACTCATATTCTCAACAAATAGGCTTGTCAAGATTACAATTTATTCATACAATCCCGTCAAGCCTCCCTCTATCTCTATCACATCATAACACTTAAAATCTCAACTTATCACACACTCAAACCTCATGATCAAGTTAGGGCTTGATCAACTTTCACCAAAACAACAAAGTAGCTTCATATTACCACATATCCAAGATTAATAAAGCTTAATCAAATCTTTAGAGTCCATAGAAACATTCAAACATAGACTCATGGCTTAATCTAATTAGAGCAAATTCTCCCTCTTCTAAATCCTATGGAAAATGAGATGAAAAGGTAAAGGAGAAGGGTAGGAAATTTACTCAAGAGTTTGAAGGCTCAAATTATCTTCAAAATCCTCCAAATTGATGCCCTTGCAGTGCCCAAAAACTTTCCCCTTCGTGTTCTAAGTTTTTCACCACAAAAACTGTCATTTTCTAATCATTTTTGAAATTTTAAGTCGCTTGTTATGCCGTGTGTCGCAGCGCACGCCACACAAGGTGCGGCTCATGACATAGCAAGCAACAAGTTGATTTTGCTTCCCCCGATGCCTTCTGACTTGATCCGACTTTCATCCTAACTCAATTTAGAGCCAAATATGACCCAACAATCTAATTAACAACCCAAAAACATAATTAAATAAATAAATAATCATAATTTTAACTAATTTATCCCTTAATTAGTTAATTTTTTCAGATTTAAAGTTTTCAGATGTTACAAATTCTCCCCTCCTTTAAAGGAATTTTGCCCCCAAAATTTAATAACAACCACAACACATACCTAGGGAAACAGATAGGGATATTGCTGTTTCATTTGTCCTCTATCTCTTAGGTAGCATCACCAAGAGCCATTCCTTTCCACACTACCTTAACCAGTTGAATAGTCTTGTTCTGCAATACTTACCTTTAACATCCACTATTCGTTCTAGCTCTACTTGGTAAGTCATATTCTCTTATAAGTCTACCTCTTTGGGTTTAATCACATGAGATGGATTAGGTTGATATTTCTTTAGTTGAGAAATATGAAAAACATCATGAATCCTGAATAATTATAGTGGCAAGGTGATTTGGTAGGCAACCGGTCTAACTTTCCTGAGGATCTCAAATGGATCCATAAATCGAGGAGATAATTTCTTTGCTCTGATGACCTCTCGATTCCCGTTACAGGCAAAAATCTTAGAAAAATATGGGCACCACCATAAACTCCAACGGCCTTCGCTGTTTAGCTGCATAACTCTTTGCCTACTCTGAGTAGTTAGAAGTTTTTTGCCTTATCATTTAAATCTTTTGTGTCGTTTGATCCACAATATCCGGACCTATAATGCTTCTCTCACTCAATTTAAACCAACAAAGAGGAGATCAACATTTCCTTCCATATAGTGCCTCATAGGTAGCCATCCCTATACTAGAGTGGAAACTATTATTGTAGGCAAACTCAGCCAATGGAAGATGGCTATCCCAGTTGCCTCTCAATTCCAAGGCACAAGCTCTCAACATGTCCTCTAGAGTCTGTATAG